>NC_073691.1:5116762-5139217 GCF_029784155.1 Uranotaenia lowii
CACGCTTTCTCTTCGGCTCTGGTTCGGCAGATGTTTACAGGGTGACAAAATAGTCCGGTCACACTTTTTCGGGGTCATCGGTAGCCTGCACGTTGCATCTCTCTGGCTGGAGCCTTCTATATGTCAAATGAAAGGGCTAACTTTACTGCCCAAAGTGGCGGAGTTTCGTTTCTGTGCAGTTTGTTTACATTGAGTTGTGAGCCATGGCAGAGTTAAGGACAGCTGTAATCACTGCTCGGTTTGGCGCGCAGATGACGAGCTTATTTTTTCGGACGAGAAGCTGTTCGTTTTGGAGCAAACAGTCAATCGCCAAAATGATCGAGTTTGGAGTGTGAGCCTCGAGCAAACTCCTGCGGACAAGCTGAACGTTTCCCGATTCCAAAATAAGACGTCAGTCTTGCGTTCTGACAGATGGCGCAGCATCCCACACCGCAAAGGTTGTTAAGGCGTGGTGTGAGAAAAACTTGACCGATTTCATTTCGAAGAATGAATGGCCTCCGTCGTCTCCGGATCTGAATCCACTGGATTATTTTGTGTGGGGATACATGATGTCGAAGCTGAACGACTATAAAACAACAAATTTGCAGCAATTCAAGCGAGTTATCTAGAAAATCTGGGACGAGATGCCGATGAAGCAGGTGCGCGCCGCTTGCGACGACTTCCGGAGACGTCTGAAGCTGGTTCGATCAGATAAAGGTGGTGTAATTTCGAGATATCGTCTGTGAAGTATCTATATGAGTTACTGAATAAAGCTATGAAAGCCAGATTCAGATTTTCTTCTTATTCTTTGAGATATTGAGATTTTCCCGTGTGACCGGACTTTTTTGTCACCCTGTAACTACTAGGAATCCGGAGGCCCTTGATACACTTGAGACACTTAAGATTATTGGCACTTTTGAGACTTTTAAACTCTCTAGACTTTTGAAAATTTTGAAATAATTAGAGGCAATAATTTTGACATTTTTTTTACTTTTGAGATTTTGGAGACTATCAAGTTTCCTCGAAGTTCTTAGACTGCTGAGGCGCTCGAATCTTTTGGGAGTTCTGAAGCAATAGAGACTACAGCAACGTATGAGACTTTCGATGCTCTTGAGTCTCTCTCGACTCTCGAACCTTGAATTTTGAATCTTGATTCTCGACTCTTGTCTTTCGGCTTTCAACACTTAACCTCACACTTAACCTCTCACTTGAACCTCTTGAGAATATTGAGACTGTTAACAATAGAGATTCTTACGACTCTTGGTTTTCTTGAGACACTTGAGACTCTAGAAACTTTTTCTACTCTAGAAACTCTTAGGATTTTGAAGACTTCTGAGATTCGAAAGGCACTGTCACATTCTTGAGACTCCTAAACTTTTGGAACTTTTAACTTTCGACTCTCGATTTTCCACTCTCGACTTTCGACTTACCCTCGATTTCTTGACTCTAGACTCTAAAATTTCGATTTTCAGCTGTCGACTTTAGATTCTGATATTTTGACGTTGAAGCTTGACTCGCAAATCCCGACTCTTAACACTCGACTTTCGATTCTCGACTCTGGATTCGACTTCACTCTTCACACTGTACTTTAAACTTTCCACTTTCGATTATTAATTTTCGTCTCTCGACTTCCGACTATCGACTTTCGACTATCGACTTCCGACTTTCGACATTCGATTCCCGATTCTCGACTCTTGACTCGCAGCTCGCGTCTGTTGACCTTAGACTCCGGACTTCATACGCTCTACTCTCTAATTAATTCTCTCGGCTCTCGACTTTTACCTCTCGAATTTGGATCGACTGTCGTTCCAACTCTCGTCTCTCGAATCTTGAATCTGTTCTCTCAAGTTTCACCTTTCGACCTTAATCTCTCGAATTTCAACCCTTGACTTTCTGCCCTCTTCCTTCGATTCCCGACAGATGATTCGTAAGTTGGAATTTGCGAGCTCATACCGACTCACGACCCTTAATTTCTTGACTCTAGACTCTAAAATTTCGATTCTCAACTCTCGACTTTAGATTCAGGTCTTTTGACATTGAAGCTCGGTTCATGTATATCGACTCTCGAGTCCCGTCTCTTAACACTCGACTTCACTCTTCAGACCGCACTTTCAACTTTCCAGTTACGACTATCGATTTTCGTCTCTCTACTTTCGACTCTCAACTTTCAAGTCTCGACATTCGAATCTTAATTTTAGATTCTTAATTTTCGATTCCTGACTTTGAATCTTGACGGTTACTCTCAACTTCCGACCATCGACTTTGGATATTCGATTCTTGATTCTTTACTCTCTGCTCGCGTCTGTTAACTTTGGACTCCGGACTGCTTCGGCGCAACTCTCGAATTTGGGCTCTTCCAACTCTCGGATCCGAATCTTGATTTTGTCTTGAGTTTCGACTTTCGACCTTAAACTCTCGAATTTTAACTACCGACTCTCGACTTTCGATTCTCGATTCTCGATTCTTGACTCTCAGCTCGCGTCTGTCGACTTTTGATTCCGAACTTTTTATTCCCTACTCTTGAATCTCTAACTTCGACTCTCGTCTCTCGACTTTCAACTCTCGAATTTGGGCTCTTCCAACTCTCGGATCCGAATTTTGGCTTTGTCTTGAGTTTCGACTTTCGACCTTAAACTCTCAAATTATAACTACCCACTCTCGACTTTCGTTTCTCGATTCTCGACTCTTGACTCTGAGCTCACTTCTGTCGACCTTTGACTCCGGACTTCTTTCTCTCAAGAAATCTTTAATTTCTACTCTCGGCTCTCGACTTTTAACTCTCAAATTTGACTCTCGGCTGTCACATCATGAATCTGTTCTCTCGAGTTTCACCTTTCGACCTCAATCTCTCGAATTTCAACCCTCGACTCTCGGCCCTCTTCCTTCGACTCACCGAAACACGTTCCTGAACTCGCGAATGCCGACTCTTGACCCTTGATATCCAGCAACTTTTGACTACTGACTATTGAGAATTTTGACTTTTCGGCTCTGGAGTCTCTTGAGAATTTTGTGATTTTCGAGAAATCTTTAGAGGCGTAACAAGTTCTTAAAGCTTGTGACACTTTTTGACTCTCAGTGTTTTTAAAACATGTTGGGGATCTGAGACTACCAAGATTGTAGAAGCTTTTTGGAATATTTTGTGATTTTTTATGCTCATGGAATTTTTGACAATTTTGTGAATTTTAATGCTCACGAAACTTTCGAGAATTAAAAACCCCTTAAAATCTTCAACCTCTTCACCATCTTGAAAATGATGAAAATTTTAAAACTCAATAGACACTTGAGACTATTGGGTTTTCTTCAGACTTTGGAGACTCTAAAAAACCTTGAGACTTAGACTCTCTTCAGACTTGATTTTGAGACTTTTGGAGAATTTCGAGATTACTGAGCACATGAAACTTTCGTGACTCTTTAGGCTCCTCTCGACTTTCGTATTTCAACTGCTCATCTTCGACTTTCAATTTTCAACTCTCAACGCTAGGTTCTTGTCTCTCGAACCTTGAATTTTGAATCTCGATTCTCGACTCTTGTCTTTCGACCTTCTACATTTTACTCACGAAAGTCGACTCTCGGCTCTCGAGTACTGTCCGTCTATCTTCGACTCTGGGCTTTCCACTCTCGACTCTTGACAGTGATTGTCGAGAGTCGACGAGTGAGGAGTTCGTTTCGTTTGAGAGAAAGACTGTGTAGAGTTTTGGAAGACGAGAGTTCGATGGAAACCAAAAGGAAAAGACAAATCAGTTTATAGACTCATATTTTGAGAGACCGGTCGCGTTGTTTTTCGTGCGAAAAAAATGAAAATTTAGCGAAAGAAGATGGTGGAATCGATGGAAAATAGGGAAAGAGGGTAAATAAAGGGAGAATATGTGAGGAAAAGATCGATCGGCCTCGAAAACCCGGATACTCTTGCTTGAGACTGTTAAGTCTCTCGAAAATATTACGATTTTAAAGCATTTGAAAAATAGTAAGCTTTCAAGCTTTCTTGACTCTTGAGACTCTCGAGACTTTCCAACAGACTCTTGAGATTAGGACCCCAATCTCACTGATACTTTAGCAACTTCTCTTAAGACTCTTGAGGCTTTTGAGACCGTTTAGGCTTCTGAAACTCTCTGTACTCTTTAATGTCTTGATACTTTTGACTCTCTGCTTTGATTAGAGAAATGATCGAAACAGCAAACCATAAGCCTGAACTTATAAGTGAACTAGAGAGGTTTTGTGTTTGTGGGTTCTGGTTAGTACCGAGAAATTATCCGGCCAAAATCCTTGAGCTTACATTGCGCGGTTCCGGAAAGTGCGGGAGGAAATCGTCTTGACTAGCACTGAGCTGCACTGGCGTGCGCCGTCGCGAGCGCTCGGTTGGAACATCACTGACTGTGATAGAGAGGGAGGCTGTGTGTGACTGAGACCAATGTCTTAGCGCGCTGTTTGCCTAGGGGTGCTCCGATGGCATTTTCGCTGCATTGTGTAATTACATATTTTTATGACAGTATTAAACAGAGGTTTCCTACAGGTATCCCACATCTCCCATTTACTCACAAAAAAAAAGAAAAAAAAGATCTTTATCTGACATTTTAATTCTATTTATCATTCAATCTTCGTTTCATGGTTGTCATTTATCTAAATGTACACAAAACCAATTATTGCATATTCGAAATCTTTAAAAAAATCTCGCAGTGTAAAAGTAATTATTGCACCGTTTTCAAATGTGTTTCCAGACTTTACAATCCTTTTTCGTCGATAATTTATTCTAAGCGTGTACGGATGTCAACAAAAACAAAACAGTAGCCCTTCGATTTGGATCTGCAGTTTGCGTATAGATCATGTAGAAAATTGTTCAGCAAGCCTAAACGATCTCATTGGACTAATGAAGCGGATTATCGAGGAATGTATTGAGAAAAAGAGTAAAGCGACAAATGGGAGAAATTCATAATCTACATTAACATTGGTAAGTATCTTATGCAGTTTGATTTTTTTTCATTTTTCGTTTCAGCTTTATCGGATCTTTCCATTCCAGGACGTTAAAATAATGACTGTTTTAGACATGCATGTCGTGGAAATGTATACCTGTGGTCACTATCTAGGCTTAAACCAACAATGCTCCTACAGGAGACCGGTGGTACGAAAGCGAATGCCGTTCTCACAAGGTCCTGTTCAGAATATTTCGTGTTGCTCCCTACGTTATTCTTAATGTGTGTGTATCCTGCAAAAATGAATATTAGTCTGGATGCCGTTGGACTTCATGGCGAATGAAAAATATCCGTGGACTGACGTCAGTTAGTGTTTTCACATGGCCTATTCACTGGTTTGGTCAAATTAAGATAAAGAAGAAATTGCAAACAACTTTTTTCACAACTTTCGCTTTTGTTACAGCATTTTGCAGCTCCAAGAATCCAACCGATAAATTGAGCATCCGGGTATCCACCACTGCAGCTCACAAAACAATTCTAGATATTCGCCAAGGAAAGCCGCTGCTCGTTTGATAGCACTATTCATTTGCACTGTTTGAAGGTGGCGCAGACAGTGTTTCAACCAATCGAATTCGTGACCCAATGACCCAAAAGCTCTTTTGCGGATTCTTGAGTGGTCGAGAAGCCGGTTTGGGTCACTGCCCGGAAATGGCTATCCTTATAAAAAGGTGAAAAAACACCTTTGTAGACTCGTGGATTTATCCGAAGTATGTTTGAACCGCTTTTCGCAGTTGGAAGGGATTAGACGATCTTCACAAGGTACGATTAGGGGAGTACAATCTGAACACCAATCCGGATTGTGACAATGAAGGACATTGTCTAAAACTCTACAAAGAGAACCAAAATTGCACATGAAAATCTAAACTAAATAACTGCAGACAACTACATTGCCTTGGAGCTTTTGGAAAACATTTCCGAGCAACTCAATCCAATTTGTTTGCTATTGAAGGAAGATCTTCAGACAATCAAGTCAAGCCAAATAAGCTAACAATGAGCAGCAGGGTCTCTAAAACAAATCGGAGCTAAAAAAACAATTTGATAAACCGATCTACATTTACCAGAGAGAATCGACTTAAATAAATAATTATAACAAAACTTACACAGGCACTAATTGTTTCTACTTCAAATCCACTCCACGTTCACTTAACGTTAATATTCTCAAACCAGTTTATACCATTGAAAGGCATTAAACGCTCACAGAGTGACATCGAAGATAATTCGATTTCATTTATAAGATGAAAAACATCTCAACCGTGTTAAACACCCCTTCATTCGACTTGTTTAAGTACGAACTACCATGAATCAGTTTCGCATTAGACAGTGTATAACCTTCTGCTTTAGGCAGACGTATTTGTCACACCTACCAATTGGCATGCACCAAGCTGTTTATTTGGATTTTGTTCTGAAGCCTTATTGAACAATGGGCAATCTTCTACCTACATTTTGCATTGCGCGCCTAACAGTTAGCATCCACCAAACTGTGCATGTTTATAACAATTAAACGTGAGTTAGTATCCACCAAGTTGTTCGTATTCGTTTCAACTGGGCGGAGGTCTTCGTCGCGCCCTAACAGTTGGGATCCAACAAACTGTTATAATTAACTCAACTGGGCGGAGGTCTTCGTCGCGCCCTAACAGTTGGCATCCACCAAGCTGTTAAAATTCTCTCATCTGGGCGGAGGTCTTCGTCGCGCCCTAACAGTTGGCATCCACCAAACTGTTTAAAATTCTCTCAGCTGGGCGGAGGTCTTCGTCGCGCCCTAACAGTTGGCATCCACCAAGCTGTTAAAATTCTCTCAGCTGGGCGGAGGTCTTCGTCGCGCCCTAACAGTTGGCATCCACCAAGCTGTTAAAATTCTCTCAGCTAGGCGGAGGTCTTCGTCGCGCCCCAACAGTTGGCATCCACCAAGCTGTTAAAATTCTCTCAACTGGACGGAGGTCTTCGTCGCGCCCTAACAGTTGGCATCCACCAAGCTGTTAAAATTCTCTCAGCTGGGCGGAGGTCTTCGTCGCGCCCTGACAGTTGGCATCCACCAAGCTGTTAAAATTCTCTCAGCTGGGCGGAGGTCTTCGTCGCGCCCTAACAGTTGGCATCCACCAAGCTGTTAAAATTCTTTAAATCGGGCGGAGGTCTTCGTCGCGCCCTAACGTGTTGGGTTTCTATTAAATTATTTTATTCAATTCCAATGCTTTTCTGTGTTTTACCTGTTATAAATTCATTCGTTTTAACAAAAATATAAAAACTCAATCCTCACGTCCTGTAAGCTCATAAAACCTCACTGAAAACATCGAAAAGTATTCAAAATTCTTTCATTAAATAATTCGCAACATTTATCAACTTAACGGAACTTTAACAAATCTAGCTGCATTATCTGCTTTTTGATGATTTTTTTTACTCTCTCGCATTACCCTACTTTTGGTAGCACTCGTTTTTATTTTCAAATCGGCATTTCATCAGTCGTATCAGAAACATTGATTAATTATCTGAAAAATCTATTACTTGAGAAGATTTTGCAATATTCAACACTCGAACCAACGACCAGCAGCCGCGTAATGATTTTCCCGCTATCGCTGATCAGAAACAAAACAAAATGGTTGCCACAAACGTTGGCAAACTAATGAGCCAGAAAATTTCAGCTATTGCGTAGTATTACCATTAATTATTGAATACCACGCACCTGGCAGGATCGCCAATTGTGGGTTCTGGTTAGTACCGAGAAATTATCCGGCCAAAATCCTTGAGCTTACATTGCGCGGTTCCGGAAAGTGCGGGAGGAAATCGTCTTGACTAGCACTGAGCTGCACTGGCGTGCGCCGTCGCGAGCGCTCGGTTGGAACATCACTGACTGTGATAGAGAGGGAGGCTGTGTGTGACTGAGACCAATGTCTTAGCGCGCTGTTTGCCTAGGGGTGCTCCGATGGCATTTTCGCTGCATTGTGTAATTACATATTTTTATGACAGTATTAAACAGAGGTTTCCTACAGGTATCCCACAGTGTTGTTTTTTAAAAACTCTTCCTAACCTTTTCTGGAAAAATTCGACAGAATCGTCAATGTAAACTCATCCTCCTTAGAACTTGGAAATTTCGTTTTTCCCCAAACTCGGTGTTCAAACATGGGTTTTTTTCTAGCTTTAAGTTGCAAAACACCGACAATTGTAGTAAATGGTTCATTAATTCGGTGTTAACGAAACACAATCGAAATCCAATCGCCGATGCCGCCGGTAGTCGAGATTCAAACCATCATCAACCCCAATCAGAAAGTGTTCCACAAACGAACATCGAAAATTTCGGTTCCTTCTCGTTGAAATGGTGTCTGCAAGAGCTGTAAACTTGTAAATGGCGATTCAATCGTGGGCCGGCTTCAAACCAAAAAGCAGCGCTCAGACGACCCTTCTCTAAACATAATGTGCGAAACGTGGGTTGTTTAGAGGCCGATTGTTCCGCCATTATCCGGCGACCGGTTCAGGATCCCAAAAATGTTCCCTGTCAAGTTATGGCGAGGGCGTAGACCCAGCACCGTAGAACAGCCTTTGTGGTAATTAAACCTTTTGCTCCCATCTCTGGGTTTAGGTCCGTCGTCGATCCGTTCGGGTTAGGTGGTTTCGAACTGCTTTTGCCCTGGGAACTTTTCAAATAGACGAAAGAGAAGAGAAGATTTATGTCGGTGAACGCTTGGAAAAGCGGTTTCTGGGGTTTTCTTTGTCGAATCGGGGGAAAAAACATGGATAGAGGTGAGTGGACTTGAATGGGAACTTGATTTCAGTTTATTGAGGCGATCCCAAGCTTTTTCTCGTTTTTTGTTCGGACTCAGTTGGCGTTGAATTTGCTCAGAAAGGAGCAACCTTAACCACTTTTCAATCTGGGAAATCGACCATGTTTCGGTCCGATTCAACAAAAACAAGGCCAACTTTGAATTGAGAAAATTGTGTGAGCTCATGTTTATTTATAGGGAATCCAAGAAACCGAAAAAAGTCTCTGAACAACATCGGTCACAACAACCTGTAACATCAAATTTGCTCGCTAAATTGTTGTCATTTGCTTATTCATGAAAAATTAATCACTTACCTGCGCCACGTTTGATTATTCATGGCCTGCTCAGACTCAGAAATTCAGGGGTTCCCGAAAAAAACAAAACTCAATGAGAGTGTTCAGGTGAAAATTGTGTTAGCGAAACAAAACACTATCAATTAGTAACCGGAACGCTTTCGATGGTACATCATCAACATCATCGAGCAACACAAACAGGCAAAAAGGGAAACAAAACCGAAATCCATTGGCTTTCGGCCGGGGCGGCAAAACGGAACGATAGAACGAAATGAAACGAAATCACGTAGCAAATTAGATGGCAGCCAACAACAATCTGATAGCTGCCGGCAAAACCCAACGCCTGCTGAGGAAATGATGGTAAATTATGTATGCGTATCTTCTTCAGTCTTCTGGTTTTCCTCCCCAAAACCACGTGGCTTCGTTCGACTAATCAGCACCCCGCCTGCTGCTCCGATGAGAATATAATCACTTTTGCCGAAGCCAAAATCCCTTAGCCTGCTACGATTACAACACCGGCACCCATATAGCATGGATGTGTGTGTGAGCACACACACACATACTGACATTTGTGCGGATCCCTGATATCGATTACAAGCCCCAGACAATGCAAGCTTTCCCAGTCCGGGCGAGGAACGATTTTCCGTTTCCGGTCTTCGGTGTGCGGTACATCTCTCTCCATCATCGCATCAGCCTCAATTCGGAACCCTGCTGCGGATTTCTGGATATCGAAACCCCGTATGTGTGTACCCCGTATGTTACCGAGGATAGGAGAGAGGGTGTCCTGTCAACGCAGCAGCCTCCGGGTGCCCTTCATCCCTAGCCAGCAATCTCGTCGATAATTAATACCCGGGTATCGATTAAAGGCGAAATCACTTGACTACAGGCACGGCACACGCACGATCCGGCAGCTGGTAGGTCTGGCCATCGAGGCCTATTTGGTCTCGATGGTCAGAAACTCCCCGGGGTGAGGTTAGCGAGAGCAACTTAGTCGAACGTGTGTAAACAGTTCGAAATTGTGTACTAATAGTTATTTGAATGCGTATATTTACTCGGAAATCGGAGTGATGAAGTTCTGCATGATTTGTGGAAATGCTGTGAAGCTTAAATTAAAAATGGAAAACTCTCTCGACTTTCGACCGTCGACTCTTGACTTTAGATTTTCGACTTTTGACTGTCGATTCTCGACTCTCGACTCTTATATGTCGACTTTCAACTGTTAACTGTCAACTCTCCACTGTTGATTTCCTAAGTTCAAATCTCGGCCTGTCGATTCTCGCCCGTCGACTTTCAACTCTTGACTGTTGATTTTGACTCTCAAATATAAACTTTCGGTTCTCGACTCTCGATTATAGGATGTCGAAATTGGACTTCAGACTCTTGACTGCCGACTTCAGATTCTCGGCGCCAGGCTTTCGATTTTCGGTTGTCGATTCTTTAAACTTTATTCTCTACTTCGAACTGTCAACTCTCGACTCTTGATTGCACAGTCGAGATACTCTCGACTCGACTATCGACTTTCGAAAATCGATTCACTACTTTCGAATTTCATGAGGACTCTTCACTGTGGCATTTTGTGAGCCTTATCAAAATTCAACTACCGACTCTCGATTCTGGATAAATAAGGGTCGAATATCACAATCGAATATCATTATTTTCCGATTCTTGAATCTGAATTTTCGACTTTCGAGATCGTCACTGCATTCTCAACGCTCGAAATCTAGAAATCAACTTCATAAATCCAACCATTTACTGTCTTAACTACCTGACTTTTGACTCGATTCTTGAATTGATACCTTTAGATTCTCGACTCTTGACTCTGAAATCTCGAGTCCAGACTTTATATTTTCGAGTAAGTATTCTTGATAAAAATATGAAATTCGATATTAAACTCTCGGCTTTCGACTTACTCTAGACACTTAACATTCGTTGATCGACAACTCGAGACTTTTTCTCCCAAATATTGACAATGGCGTTGTTCTACTAATACTCGATTTATTATTTCGGATCCTGGATTTTATACAATGGATTTTAAACTTCGATTTCTGCCGTTAGCTTTTTGCATCTTTATTAAAGGTTGCCAAAAAAGTCTGATTTTAACAAAAAAAAAACCTGTAGTTCTGTAAATCGACTCCGAATTTTTGTGGAGGTATATTGTAATGACATTTGTATGATTTTTTTCAAAACCATGTCATTCATTCATAAATTGTGACATTTTCAAAAACTCAATTGAAAGACAACAAATTCAAATAACATATACCATCAAATTACCATGAATTGGCGACAGAAAATCAAATTCAAAAGTGACAGAAAATTTATTAAAAAAAATCTGGAAAAAATTGAAATCTTTGGATTCTGTGAAAACATTTTAAAAATACCTGTGATCGCTAACAAAAATTCTAAAATAGTTCCCTAAACATTCCAGGTTGACCATGTCTATGTGATTTCGGCAACCCTGTCTGAATGATCAACTCTTACAGTACCGTTCATAATTGTATAGAAATTGGAAGCACGCGCACTGTCACTTCGACTTTGACATAACTTTTTAATCTGATGATATATTTTTATAAAATTTATTGCGTAAGATAGATCAACTATCACGCTATTATATCACAAAATTTGAGCTTTCTTAAATTTGTGTGGCCTGAGATACAGTAGTTCTACGAAAATCGGAAGTTTTGGACTTTTGCCATTCAAATTGCAATATCTCAGAAACTTCGCTACGCATTGTATTAAAATTTTGCAGAGTAATTGTTGAAATTTTAAGTTAGCATGTCTGAAGTTTTTGAAAAGTTCAATCGATGGGATCAAAAGTTACGTGAGGTTCAATATTTCAGGCATGAACCAAAAAATGCGATTTCTATAGAATTTTGGACGAATGTTTCCATAGGAAAATCATGTCTTATGTTCTACAGCCAGTAAATCTAATTCTATCAAAAATTCAAAACAATTTTGTGAGATTCAGATTTTAAAACACAAATGGATCATTTATTACATATTTTCTTTTCTTTATTGCTTTGGGTAGACATTTTATTGACTGATTTGTTAATGGAAAAGATATAGTTCTCATGAATCGTCCAAAATTCTATAGAAGTCGCACTTTTAGGTTCATGCCTGAAATATTGTATCTCGCGTCACTTGTGATCCCATTGATGGAATTCTCCAAGAACTTCAAACATGCTTACTCAATATTTCAACAACCACCCTGCAAAATTTCAGTAAAAAGTGTTGCGGAGTTCCTGAGATATTGAAGTTATAATGGTAAGAGTCCGATTTTCGTAAAACTACTGTATCTCAGGCCACACAAACTTAAGAAAGCACAAAATTCATGATATAATAGCGTGATAGTTGATCTATCTTACGCAGAAAATTTGTTCAAGAAATATCATCAGAGTAAAAAGTTATGGATGTTCAAAGTTGAAGTGACAGTGTGCGTGCTTCCAATTTCTATACAATTATGAACGGTACTGTAGGTCGTGATTTTCAAACCTTAACCTTCAAACCACGACTCTTTCATTCTATCTGCACTTTCGTTTTCAACTTACTGCTCCCAACTCAAAAACATAGAAACTCAGAAGTAAACCATGACTTTTTGGCGCATTTTATTTTCCTTCGTCAACAATTTTATTGAAATTTAAGTGTAATTAGGAATTCAAGAATAAAAAACTAGCAGATAATGTTTCAATAAGTGACCGGTAGAAGTTGCCGAAGTATTTCCTGATATATTTGAGGCAACTAATGCCTGGTTAGGAGGAGTGATGAACGTGAAACATTCTAGTAGTACATATTAATTTCCAGTGTTGTGGGGAAGGAGCTTTGTTTTCTTGGCTGGTTTGATACCCAAGTAACCATAAGCACTAAAAACATGCACCAATTCTGCTTTAACGTCAGCTATAGAGCTTTATTCTGTGCATCATATTAGCTTTGTGAGCCAGGTTTGACGAAATTTCCTGCGGCTTTAGTGCAGAAACTGGTATAACCCTATAAAAGCACTGTGCTATGCTAAGTTGATGCTATAGCGTTGGCGGGCAAAATGCTGGGAAAATGCAAATGGCGTTCAAATGAGGTACAACCATGCGGGTTAAAAAAAAGTTCGATTTTTGTTTGGCTCCATTTTTCTGCCATGATAATGAAATTTGGCTAATTTTGATAATCGCTGATTAAGGGTGTTTGATGCATATAAAGGGGAACTCTCTGCTTGAATTTTCTATATGATTTTTTTTTTATTTTTCGGGCGAAGATGACCTGGAATCAAACTCATGACATCCATGGATCGTACATTTTTCGGGAACTCTGCTTGTGGACCTAAAAGGCCTATTTGAATCAAATTTTTGGCAACCGGTGCCCATAATTTGCATTAATTCAGCATCAATCAATGGTAATGTGCTTTGGCCTAATGCCACTGTAGTACTTACATAGTGCTAAAAAGCATTAAAGCAAGCTTAAGTGATGCAAATTTAATGCTTAGAAAATATAGCCTTTGTCACTCTTTAGAGCTATATTGCATTTCAAAAGCATTGTGCAAAGCTGATAAAATGCTGGTTGCCTTTTAAAAGAGTGGCAAAATTCTAAAACGATGCAGCTGTTGTAATGCAAAATTGCACTTTATGTGCTGATATAGTGTCATTTAGCACTTGAATGCTGGTGCAAAGCCATAAAAAGGCAAAGCTTTAGTTTATTTATTTATTTATAATTTTGTGGATGGCATTCGCAGCAATTTTGGCAAAACCATTTTTTCAACCATTCCACCAAGTGTTGGTAGGTGGCAGGTGGTTTCAAATGGAAGATATGTGCACAAATGCAGTGAAATCGTGAATCCATGTTAAGAAAAAGTGTTTAGTTTTGGATTGGAAATATTGTTTGCAGTCATGGGTTTGTTATGAATTCATGACGCGAAGAGCTCGGTAGCATGCTTTGATTGCCGTTCAAGGTTAAAAACTTAATGTGCAACTTTCTTGCGCTTATCAAAGCCTTGATTTGTGGAGAATAATGAAAATCATATGTTGTAGATTTTGTGCTGCTATGACAAATCCGGTAAATTTAAATTGTGTGCTTAGGAGAACTTAACTACGAGTCAATATGAGTAGTAATTGTACTTTTACTACTCACCGGGATACTAACAAGATCGGGCTGTGTATGTATCGTAAGAATAAGCATGGACAACTCAGAAACAAAGAAAACCAGAATGTTGGAACATCCGAAAGAAAAAACCACAAAAAATTCAATACTCATTTTGAAAGTCAAAAGAGTAAAAAAACAAAGAATTTAAGTAATTGAGATAGTTCACTACGACAAAATAGGTAAATTAATTTGAAGAAAAGTCAGAAAGTCGTGAAGTCAAAAAATCATTAAGTCTTAGGTCAGAAAGTCAGATAATCATGAATTAAAAAAGTCAGAAAGTCAGGAAGTGGAAAAGTCATAAAGTCAGAAAGACAGAAAGACAGGAAGACACAAAGTCATGAAATGAAAAGGTCAGAAATTAAAGCAGTCGGAAAGTCAGAAAATCGGGAAGTCAGAAAGTCAAAAAAAGAAAAAAGTCATAAAATCAAAAAATTAGAAAATTAGAAAATCAAAATGTCAGAAATCCAGAAATTCAGAAATTTAAAAAGTCAAAAAGTAAAATAGTCAGAAAGTCAGAAAGTCATCCAGAAAGTCATAAAGTGAGAAAATCAGAAAGCCAGTAAGAAAGAAAGTCAGTAAGTCAGGGAGTCAAAAAGTAAGAAAGTCAGAAAGTTCGACTGACAAAAAATCAGGAAGTTGAAAGGTAAGAAAGACAGGAAGACACAAGTCAGTAAGAAGTAAGAAAGTCAGAAATTGAAGAAGTCCAAAAATCAGAAAGTCGGGAAGTCAGAACGTCAAAAAATTAATGAAAGTCAGAAAATGGAAAGATTAGAATGTCAGCAAGTCAGAAATTCAGGAAATCAGAAAATTAAAAAGTCAAAAAAATAAAATAGTCAGAAAATAATAAAGTCAAAAAGCGGGAAGTCAGAAAGTCAGTAAGAAAAAATGTCAGACAATCAAAAAGTTAGAAAATTAGAAAGTCAGAAACACAGAAAATCAAGAAGTGGAAAACTCAGAAAGACAAGAAGACATAAAGTCAGTAAGTAAGAAAGTCAGAAATTGAAGAAGTCCGAAAGTCAGAAAGTCGGGAAGTCAGAAAGTTAAAAAATGAAAGTCAAAAATTTAAAGATTCAGGAAGTAAGAAATTTCGAAAGTCAAAAAGTCAGAAAGACAGAAAGTTAGAAAGTCAGGCAGTCAGTCAGAAAGTGAGAAAGAAAGAAAGACCGAATGAAAGAGAGTCAAAAGGTAAGAACACTGACATTGTAGCTTGGTCATTCAAGTGGTAGACGACATTGATATTCTTTCGATAACATTAACTACTAGACGTTGGTCAGATGGAACGACATTGACTGAAATTTATCAGCCTTGGGTAAGAAAGACAGAAAGTCAGAAAGTTAGAAAGACAGAAAGTCAGGAAGTGTAAAAGTCAGATAGACAGAAAGACACAAGTTCAGAAAATCAAAAGTTTTGAAAGTCAAAAGGTCAGAAATTCAGAAAGTCAGAAAAGAAAATAGTCAGAAAGTCAGAAAATAATAAGGTCAAAAAGTCAGTAAGTCAGAAAGTTAGATAGCCAGCCAGAAAGTCAGAAAGTGAGGAATCCAGAAAGTCGGAAAGTGGGAAAGTCAGAAAGTTAGAAAGTCAGAAAGTCAGAAAGAAAGTCAGAATGTCAGAGAGTCAAAAAGTAAGAAAGTCAGATTGTTAGAAAGACAGAACGTCAGCAAGCAAATCAGAAAGTGAGAAAGTCAGAAAGTAAGAAATTCAGAAACTCAGAATTTCAGAAAGCAAGAAAGTCAGAAACTCAAAAAGTGGAAAATTCAGAATGCCAGAAGGTCAGAGGGCCAGAAAGTCAGAAAGACAGGAAGACAGAAAGTCATCGGAAAATCAGAAAATCAGCAATTTAAGAAGTCTGGAAGCCAGAAACTCTGAGTGTCAAAAACGTCAACAGTGTCAACTATTTCAAAAATGTCAAAAATGTCAAAAATGTCAAAAATGTCAAAAATGTCAAAAATGTACAAAATGTACAAAATGTACAAAATGTACAAAATGTACAAAATGTACAAAATGTACAAAATGTACAAAATGTACAAAATGTACAAAATGTCAAAAATGTCAAAAATGTCAAAAATGTCAAAAATGTCAAAAATGTCAAAAATGTCAAAAATGTCAAAAATGTCAAAAATGTCAAAAATGTCAAAAATGTCAAAAATGTCAAAAATGTCAAAAATGTCAAAAATGTCAAAAATGTCAAAAATGTCAAAAATGTCAAAAATGTGAAAAATGTCAAAAATGTCAAAAATGTCAAAAATGTCAAAAATGTCAAAAATGTCAAAAATGTCAAAAATGTCAAAAATGTCAAAAATGTCAAAAATGTCAAAAATGTCAAAAATGTCAAAAATTTCAAAAATTTCAAAAATGTCAAAAATGTCAAAAATGTCAAAAATGTCAAAAATGTCAAAAATGTCAAAAATGTCAAAAATGTCAAAAATGTCAAAAATGTCAAAAATGTCAAAAATGTCAAAAATGTCAAAAATGTCAAAAATGTCAAAAATGTCAAAAATGTCAAAAATGTCAAAAATGTCAAAAATGTCAAAAATGTCAAAAATGTCAAAAATGTCAAAAATGTCAAAAATGTCAAAAATGTCAAAAATGTCAAAAATGTCAAAAATATCAAAAATGTCAAAAATGTCAAAAATGTCAAAAATGTCAAAAATGTCAAAAATGTCAAAAATGTCAAAAATGTCAAAAATGTCAAAAATGTCAAAAATGTCAAAAATGTCAAAAATGTCAAAAATGTCAAAAATGTCAAAAATGTCAAAAATGTCAAAAATGTCAAAAATGTCAAAAATGTCAAAAATGTCAAAAATGTCAAAAATGTCAAAAATGTCAAAAATGTCAAAAATGTCAAAAATGTCAAAAATGTCAAAAATGTCAAAAATGTCAAAAATGTCAAAAATGTCAAAAATGTCAAAAATGTCAAAAATGTCAAAAATGTCAAAAATGTCAAAAATGTCAAAAATGTCAAAAATGTCAAAAATGTCAAAAATGTCAAAAATGTCAAAAATGTCAAAAATGTCAAAAATTTCAAAAATTTCAAAAATGTCAAAAATGTCAAAAATGTCAAAAATGTCAAAAATGTCAAAAATGTCAAAAATGTCAAAAATGTCAAAAATGTCAAAAATGTCAAAAATGTCAAAAATGTCAAAAATGTCAAAAATGTCAAAAATGTCAAAAATGTCAAAAATGTCAAAAATGTCAAAAATGTCAAAAATGTCAAAAATGTCAAAAATGTCGAAATTGTCAAAAATGGCAAATATGTCAAAAATTTCAAAAATGTCAAAAATGTCAAAAATGTCAAAAATGTCAAAAATGTCAAAAATGTCAAAAATGCCAAAAATGCCAAAAATTTCAAAAATGTCAAAAATGTCCAAAATGTCAAAAATGTTGAAAATGTCAAAATTTCAAAATATTAAAAATGTCAGATTTGTCAAAAATTTGAAAAATTTGAAAATATCAAAAATGTCAAAAATATCAAAAATGTCAAAAATATCAAAAAAGTAAAAAATGTCAAAAATAACGAAATTGTGAAGATTGTCAAAAATGTCACAAATGTTCAAAATGTTTAAAATGTGAAAAATGTCAAAAATGTTAAAAACGTCAAAAATTTCAAAAATATAATAATATTCCAAAAAGACTTTCTTCTTTTGTTCAAACTTTGAACTTCAAAGCCACTTTATTTTTGCACCGAAAACTCTTTTTAAACTGCACTAACTTTGCTCAGTAGTACGAATGTTTTTTTTTTAATTTCAAATGCACCTATTTCTAACACAAAACCGTAAGCAAAAAATTGAATACAGATGAGCTCACAGATGACAACAAACGTTTTTCCCATCACATTTTCCAGCTGTTTTCATCATTGGCCATCGTTGACGTTTTCCCATTTTCACATGCAGCTTTTTCCTTTTTTTTTTATTCTCACGGAAGAGTGACTACCCCATCAGAAAACCCCATTGCTGGCTGCTGTTGTTTGTTGTTGATGATATTCCTTGCTTGGGCTGTTCATCACCGGAAACTCGTGGGGATGATTTTCGGTCCAATTGGTTCAACCGCATCAGCAGCCGCATCAGTTTTACGGTACATTAAAGATTCCGGGTCCGGGTTTGGGTGGAGGCTTTCATGTTGCCAGGACTCAGACAGGGGGTGTCACTCTGTTGGCTTTGGTCTTGCCATCCATCGTCAGTCGGTCGTCGTCGGCTGTTGGCTTAGCTTTGTGAGGATGGATGCCCCATTAGCCAAACGGGTTTTGATGATGATGGTTTTCTCCTCGCCTTTCAATCCGTTTTCAATCCTTTGGATGGACAGAACAACGACCCCGACTTTTAACATTGACACCCGAGAATGGTTCTATGGTTCAAATCCGGCACGTGATGGCACACGTCAGCCTTATAAATTTATTTTTCATAAACAATTCCCAGAAAAAAATGACACCTTTAATCAAATAATTGAAAAACACATCAAGATAACTTTCGAAATCATTTGTCTGACATCCCGTTGTCGACTGACAGCGAAAAATTGTCGTCGAGCCTCAGATATGTTCCGAAACATAGTAGGCGCTTGCTTGTCGTCTGTTTTTCGGTTTTCCGGGAAAGCCGCAACCAAAAAATTCACGTGACAAACGAGTGACAGATCTAAGCAACCCACCTCACCGAGCCAACCTTATCTAGTCCAGTAGTGAATCTAGGAAAGCAGCTGGGGATGTTCAGTGAGGGGAAAATCTCAGCAAACAAAAAGCTCAGGAAGGAGGTGTTTCTCGTGTTTTGCTGGGTCGGAAAATTTCCGACAAAATTTTCGATTGCCCTTTTTGTAGCCGTCGTCGTTAGTTTTGCTTTGTGTATTGTTTTTGTGGCTAACCCATGTCAATCATTTCATAATCGGGGCACGACGACTAGGTCGGCTGATCAGGACGATAATCAATTTGGGGCTTTGTGTGTGTATGGGATGGATATACTTCCTGGCAATTTATGAAGCATTATTAACTTTAAATTCTGAGAATTTACTGGGACTAGACTACTCTATGAAGATGCATGTAGGTTTGAAGATAACGGAAAGTAGTAACCTATATGATGGTTATTAGGTTTTTTTTTTTGGTGGTGGACTTTTCAACTTTAATTTAAAGATAATTCCTGGAGTAGGAGTTTTGCTTTGCCGTCAATTTTGAGATTTTTCTCATAAAAGGAAGCCACAAAATAAGTTTTGAGTGTCCATTTTAACTCGGAACTAGATTAATCAAAACTGAAGATAACATGGCTTGGTTGTAAGATAGATATGCGGAATTTTGGGAAATTTCTGTCACTGCGATTCAGCTGGTCGATTCCACGTGGTTGCTTTGATGTTTTGATCGACTTATGACTTTCAATTCTCAACTTTAAACTTTCGACTTTTGTCTTCAACCTTCGACTTTCAGTGTCCAATTTTGATGAGGTCTCCGAATCCGAAAAAGAGTAAAACTCTAGCCTCTTACTTCCTGATTTCATAATTTTAAAATTTTCAGTCAATCTGACTTTCTAACCTGATCTTTTTGACATTTTTGAAATTTCTGACAGTTTTTAAATTTTCGACATTTTTGACCATTTTGACATTTTTGACCATTTTTACATTTTTTACATTTGTCAGATTGTTGAAAGTTTTTGACAAAATAGAAAGCCGAATGTCGAAAGATGAAAGTGGAAAGTAAATAGTTTGCTGCCGAAAGTCGAAAGTTGAAAGTCATAAGTCGATCAAAACATCAAAGCAACCACGTGGAATCGACCAGCTGAATCTTAGTGACAGAAATTTCCCGAAATTCCGCATATCTATCTTAAAACCAAGCGACAGAATGGTCAATCAGTCGAAAGATTATTTCACGTCTTATTTGGATCATTTGTTTTTTTTATAAATCGAATCGACCCGACCCTAGAGTTGGTCCCTTAGCAGAGTGACCCCTGAACAGATTATCCCTGCCCGTCAAAGGCTTAACCGGAGAGGAATCAATTTGAAACTCACGCACCCGGAAGAAAAGTTTCACGCTCGTGTTGCGGCAAAGCCACAATCCGGAAGTCCCTCCGAAACAGAAAACTCTCAAAACTAACCCCGAATAGAGTCTTCAATCATTGTGTCAGCCGGGGGAATGCTTTTCAAGATTGTTTCTTCGGGGCAACAACGTACATATGTATTTATGTTGGCCAAAAGGAAAGGATTCTCCAACTTATGTTCAAACTCCCCCCAGAAGAATTGTTTTGTGTAAGGATGGAAGCTCTCTCGTGTTTGACGTGAGAAACTCGTGAGAAACTTAAATCGAACAACCACACCGGGCACTCAATTAATTCTTTCCTGTCAATGTGTGTCGGATGTGTAGGAAGGAGCTAAGCGATTCGAAGGCAGGAAAACTCCGTGCGAGGGGAAAAAGAGAAAACGGGAAAAGTTTTCCGGGAAGCTCACGTACCATCAGAAATCTACTCGACCGGATAAAATTGCGGAATCCTTCCGGAATACAAGAAAAGGTAAATTAGGAAGAGCTTTTCCTGTTTTTCGAGAGGACCAGTCCTGGGTCCAACTTTTGGGGTCAATTGACAGGTTTCATTCGTATTCTTATTGGATCTCTCAATCCCAAAGCCTCGAATTTGATGGATCGTAGCAACAGTTGTCTTTCGTCTGCAAATTAAAACATCCTACGGTTGACAGATTTTTTTCTCCTGTCGTGGATTACTGCGATTGACGTTGACAACTGGAGGAAATGATGAATTTTACGGGTATGAGGTTCGCATTATCACGTTCGCAGAAAGGCAGGAAAATTCAATCCACGTGAAAATGCAAATTTTCATCATCATCATCGTCATCACTCAATCTAAAGTGGCTTCAGCGAGTTCGAAGCGAGAAGCAACGTAGAACAGTGGCAGATAAAGATAGAGAAGGAACCAAGCACTTCTCTGCTTATCTCACGGCGACATAGTCAGCCATCTATAATTTATTAAATGCAAATTGGAAAATGGATCAGGCGTGAGATTGATGGACCACTTAAGCAAACGAGGAAGAAAAGAGGTTGAGAAGTGAAGATTTCCCCGAGCAGATAAAGAGTGATTTTCACCGACACATTTCCCGAAGGTAGAATTAGCAAGTTTCCCCAAAGCTCGTTCGGTCAGTCGAGATTTCTTGGAAGCAACCAAGAATTGATTACTTCAATTTATCTAATCTAAATCGAAACACTGATTAATTCGTTTCACAAGAAATGAAACTTCGGCTGAAGAAATCTGTCAAAACGAAAGGTCAAATTTTACCCAAGTCTTTGGGAAAAGGCTTACTTTGATGATTCCAATTGGCGAATTTGCTTCTAAGGCAATTGTACCTTCTTAGATGAAAATTGGAAAATCGGAAAATTTGTCATGAATGTCAAAATTGATAAATTGGTGGTGAACGGAAGTACTTTTATGTTCGCCGTTGGTTTTCCTCCTCAGTTGATTTTCTTTTCAGGTTCGTCATCAAGTTGCGTCGGTAAGTAAACAGGTAAGTATTCCTTTTCCCCTTTCAGCACCGGTAAGTATATTTTGCACTAGTTTTCCTTAATTACATTTATTACAGCACTACATTTAATTCAATTTCTACTTTTCTTAATTATAACTAATTTTACTACTACACTTCAAAACTTTTAAATTTCAACATTAAATTTGTCGACGATCACTGCTCTGCTGGGATGTTTTGGTTGTTTTGGTTCAATGTTGACTGCACGGCCGCCACTGTCGGAAAAAGAGGCCACGTTTCTTCCTGAAGGGCCTTTTATACTGGGCCTGATGAAAAGAGCGGAAATCCATCTTTTTTGTTTTCCTAGCAGCCCACTGCTGCTAACGCCTTTGGTCTGACAGCATGCCCCAGTGAAAAAAAACAATGAAAATTCACTGGGCTGCTTCGCTTTCCCAGGACCAGATAGCGCCACTTTATTCGTGCACGATTTTCTCAGTGTGCATCGAACATACTGGCCCCTTCAGAAATACCCATTTCTGACAGCATCCAATTGGTTAAAAACTCGGGCACCGATGATCTTTTCCTTCGTAGCGTGTGAAAGTTGTTTACTTTTGAGCCGGCTCCTCGAAAATTTCGTCTCGTCGGTCGCAAAGTGTTGTTTTCATTCGTTTCGTCGGTCGCGGTTGTGGATTAGTTTCGTCGGTCGATGTCAGGTTTTGGATTTGTTTCGTCGGTCGCATTTGTGGATTCGTTTCGCCGGTCGGTGTCGTGTTTTCGATTCGTAGCTCCTGAAATGTTAAGACCAGTAGCACTTTCGGGATAAATACGCGTCTTTGGACAGAGACTCACCTGGCCCAGGTGAAAGTGGGCCTTGGAAATTGCAAAACGGTAGACCTGGACCAGTCGACGTCA
>NC_073691.1:6039717-6155825 GCF_029784155.1 Uranotaenia lowii
GCACTAAAATACCTGTTATCCAAAACACAATTTGGTAATATAAAGGCTGTCTTTTCCTACCGAAAGAACGGTGTCAAACAGTTGTACTTTTAGATATGAAATATCAAAAATTTGGTCATTTTAGTGATTTTTTGGCAACAACAACATGGTGATCTGTGGATCGCTCTTCCCCCATCGACCAGCCATTTGGGTATCCCGAGATGGCCGAACAGAAAATCAAATTCACCACATCTGCATCAGCCGAAAATGGAGAAGGAGCCTTTTTGATGTCCGCAACAAACGAATCGCAGACATTGCATCTGACCATCACCTCGTCCTTTTCGAGATACGACTGAGAGTCGCGCGTGTCCAGCAGCGAAAGGAGAAAGTCGGATGTCGATACGACGTCCGCCGGTTGGAGATTCCGAAGATGAAAGGGGCATACGTTGAACAGCTTGAATCCTGAGCCTCGGAACTACCGACAGACGGAACAGTCGAAGAACAGTGGTGTAGAATCAAGAATGGCTTTATCACGACGAGCCATGGTACTCTCGGTAAAGTTTGTGGAAGAAGAAGTGAATGGATGTCAGTTGAATCCTGAATTTTGGTCGATGTTCGGAGAAAGGCAAAAGTCGGAATTGAGCAGACATGTACCGGGTCAGCCAAAGCAGCCGCCTGCTTACGATATGCTGAGGTGGAAATAGCAGTTAAACGAGCTTGTAGACGACACAAGAGAGCCTGAACAAACTCCCTAGCCGAAGAGCGAGAAAGATTCGCCGCCAATGGAGATATCCAAATACTTTATGACATTTCTCGCCGCCTTAGTGGTGCAAGGCAAGGACTAATGCAAGAATTCCGCTAAAAGACCGTTAATGACCGATCAAACAGACCAGCTCAAATAATGAACTGAGCACTTCGAACAACTCTTCCGAATCACAAATAGCAATGGCCAACAGAACCCAGCTCGAGGCGCCAACAGTAAGTCGCATTAATGGCGTCAACTCGGAAGCGCCCTCGCTGGCTGAAATAGAATCTGCAATCAAGGACATGAAATCCAACAAAGCGCATGGAATTGATTGTATTCCTGCTGAAATGTTCAAAGCCGACCCTGCCTTGTCAGCACAAATGTTGTACCGTCTTTTCGCTGATATTTGGGATACTGCAACATTCCCGGCCGACTGGATGCAGGGTATCCTTGTAAAAGTCCCGAAGAAAGGAGACCTGGCCGAGTGCGGTAATTGGCATGGCATAACTTTTATCTGTACAACTCTCAAAGTACTCTGCAAAGTGATCCTGAACAGGATCCAGGAGAAAATCGACGCTACACTCCCACGGAAACAAGCTGAATTCCGATCCGGACGATCATGTGCAGCACAGTACGAGGCATTTTCGTGCAAAGTCTTGCACGACGGTGTCTTGTCCGAACCAATCCCGGTAACTGCTGGAGAGAGACAGGGATGTATTTTATCACCGCTGCTTTTTCTCATCGTAATGGATGAGATCTTTACTGGATCGATTGACTGTAGACCAAATCGAGGATTGCCGTGGCATCCTTTGACAGTGGAGCACCTGAATGACTTTGACCTGGCAAGCGATATTTTTTTGCTCGCCCAAAGACAACAAGACATGCAGAGCAAACTCGACGACCTCACCGAAAGCTCCAAGACAGCAGGTCTCAAAATCAATGTCGGAAAGACCAAGTCGATGGAAATCAACACAGAAAATCGATCCAATTTAGTGGCAGCTTGACAACAGGTTGAGAAAGTGGAGTGCTTCCAGTATCTTGGTAGCCAGATCACGCCTGATGGTGGTACCAAAAAGGACATCGAAACCCGGATCAGAAAAGCCCGATTTGCGTTTGCGCAAATCCGAAACATCTGGCGCTCACGCTAGATCTCTCTACGAACTTAAATCCGAATCTTCAACTCTAACGTCAAATCCGTATTGTTGTACGGGAGTGAAACTTGGTGCACATATGCGGTGACGACACGAAAACTGTATTTTTTTTTTGTGAATCGCTGCCTGCGGAACATCATCAGCGCTTGGTGGCCTGGCAATTGGATCTCAAACGTGGACCTTATCCCTTGAGATTCGGGAACGACGTAAGTGGAGATGGATTGGGCACACGCTTCGAAGAGATGAAAACGAGATTTGCAGGGAGGCGCTTGACTGGAATCCAGATGGGCATCGAAGAAGAGGCAGGCTCAGATGCTCGTGGCGGCGTAGTCTACCCGTTGAAATCCGCACAGTTGATGAGAACCTTGGCTGGCAGCAAGTGAAGACGCTGGTTCCGAATTGCCAGCAGTGGAGATCTTTTATCTCAGCCCTATGCGTCGGTCAATCGGCGTCATACCCTTAGGTAGGTTAGGTAGAAATGTCTTACATGTTGTCACTTTTGTTAAATATTTGCGAAAACAATTCAAATTAATTGAAGGTACTATGTTCAGGAAGAAAAAAAATATTTTTTACCAGATAATGCTGGGGCGTACAACCTTTTTTCAGCTATCTATTCTTCAAAATCTGAGCACTCAAATGTATTTGAAATCTGGAGATTTCCATGATAAATTTCCAGAAACCATCCTTTCTTTCCAATTCACGTTCACAATTATTATGGAACGAACACACCAAAGATTTTTTGGGCCCTGATAGTCGTTGATCAACGCAACTTTCCAGTCAGCCCTTGACGGATTCAAGTTCTGAACAACGCATAAGGAAAACGATGCTCAAATTCCTTACTTCGCCGAGGGAGACTGTTACTTTCCCTGAAGATCACATTTAACGATTGACACTTTTGGAAGAACGATATTTCAATTGTTTCTACCAGTGTTCTGAATATCACTCATTTTCAATGAATGTTTCTGATTGCACTTCGCACCTGAACGTACAGCGGTCGGGTTTCGTTATTGATTGCTACTGGACCTACCCGATCATCGATCGTTCAATTCATCGCTAAAATACAGATCACCTCGCACGATGCTTGCTGTCAAAACAGTGCAGCACCATCATCAAATTGGAATATCACCAATGCGCAATGCATATGGCGAATCTTGTTGGTCTTCGATCAGGAGTGAATGGATCAGGCAGTGAGTGAATGATACATGAAGCCGATCATTAGCGTATTTTGTTTGATTTGATATAAAGCAAATTAATAAATTTATTTGTTGTTATAACGTTTTTTAACATCAGTATGATCAAAATCAAATTGCAGTTGTGTTTGTGAGGGAAAGATGTTCACTTTCGCCGTGTTTTTCAATTTTTACAAGTTCTCTTATTAAAATGTCGTACGTCACGTTAAAACTACTGAGAATTCATGGTGTCCCGCACAACTGTTTGATTTTTCTCGTCCTGCAAAAAATAATTTTGAATTTCATATAATTCAGGCAGATACTGAGTGAGCTACATTCAGAATGGATCAGTTTGTATCTCACTCATCTCCGATATGCGATGTTTGCTGAACCGATGATTCTGAATGATGCGACTCGGTTTGCATAGCTGATAGGAGCGCTGATCGAGATTGCATACCAGCCAGGCGAAGCAGTAGCGAGAGGCGCTATCCCATTATACAATCGGAATGTTTCCAACAGGAAACGCATCCTGAGTGTTTGTTTTGATTGATTTTCGGACCATTGGTTTCTACACGTTTCGAATCAATTTTACCATTTAAAAATTGAAAAATAATATTTTCACCGACGGAGTGAAAATAAACGCGTCCACTGCTTACGAATCATGGCCTACCTCTCCGAAAAAAAATCTCTACTAGGTAAAACACCACCACCATTCGTTAACACCACGGTTCAGCGCAACTGAATGTCCTATCAATTCGTTAGGCCGGTAGCAGGGAGAACAGAGTCGAGCTGCACTCCATGAGCTAACCTCTTTGGTTCCGTAATTCTACAGGATGTTTCTGCTAAGAAAATGTACCCTTCTCTCGGACCTAATACTAAGAACGCCTTCAAGAACGATGTTCAATTCTGTTGTGGCAATTCAATATTAGCGCTTAAAAACAAAGTTTGTCTTATCAACACTTATTCGATCATACATAGACCAACTTATCAAAAAAGGAAAATTAAAACAATCTAACTTGATGCATGTTTAAATTAGTTAGTAAGAAATTGTAAGAAACAAAGACACGATAGATATGGAAGCGTTTCATTTAAATTTTAGCGATATTTTACCAGCTATAACATCATTTTAAAAATGATACTCAATGCTTGTCTTCAAATGGTACTCATGATGTTGAATCTATTAGCTATTAATATTTGGAGTTTCTAAATCAAGTAAATTCATCTAAAATTTCATCAAGACGTTTAAACTTTAAATTATCACCCTTATTCTGGTTTTCGATCGAATGGCATTCGTTCGAAAGTTTCCCCAAAAAGTATTCTTGTTTTCGTTCGAACGAATAAGAACAGTTCGATTTTTCGAACATAGTTCGTTCGAACGAATGTAGGTATTCTCGTTTTCGATCGAACGTATTTCTGCTACCGCCTGACAAACGCAAGTCCAATGCTGCGAACAGAGTGCGTTTGATTGAAAAATTCTCACACGATGCCAACATATTTTTGAAAAATTAAAAGAAAATAGGAGAATAAAATGATTATAGGGAAATTCCGATTCAAAATTAATTCAGCCAATAGTTGACAGATATTTTTGCCATTAAATAAGACCGGTAGTGGAATTCCAAGGATTTTTAAATTATTTAACTTTTGCGGAGTGCAAAAAAGTGATTAAAAAATCGTTTATTTTAAAAATAAAAATCAATAATTTGCAAGTTGGAATATGTAAATCATTTTATTATAGAAGAATTATTCATTTGATAGCGGATTTTGAACCGAATTAAACATATGCAAACGAGAATTAGGCCGTACATCTTGGGAGGAACAGCAGATATAGAGAAGCATCATTAACACCGGCGGGTAATGGCTCCGGCTCGATTGCCATCTTTTTAACACCCGTTTTAGCTGCTGCTGGTGATGTTGACGGCAGGCAAGATCCATTCGTACAGAGTTTTCCCTGGTTTCCGGCTTCCGTACTCCAATCCGCCGAGCAAAATTTCACAACCCCACAAAACAAGAACGGTTGTTTACATTGAATTTGCTTGCCAGAAATGTCATTTTGATACGCAGGGCTGCCTATAAATTTCGAATTTCATCTGGTAACACCAATCTCGTACGTATCTGATTCGAACGAAAACAAGAATAGCCTTTTCGAATTCGTTCGAAAGTATCCGTTCGAACGAAAGCTAGATACGCCGTAAACAAGAATAGGGGTGAATATGAACTGTTTATTCGGTCGGTTCCTTATGACGTATTTCTATTTAGTTTTCTGGGAAAACTAAAATTTGTTTTTTTTTTTAATTTGTCAACAGTCAATACAAAGTTGAAATCTATTATCAATATTCATTTCAAAGGATAGGAATCATAAAATTTTTAAAGTATTTCTGAATGATCTGATTCTCGATTCAACTTAAGTTCATATTCTGATCGCATACAAAATACTGCTGTGAAGCCTATTGCGGTGTCGTTTTGCATTTACATCATTGTTTAGCGCTACTAGTACAGAAAATATTTATAGCTTATTTTTGTGTTTCAGAGCTGCTGAAGTGAAGTGCATGTTCCCAGGATGCACATTCATTTTTGAATTTGATGAAGTTTGTGACTCGTGCACATAAGTAATCAGTGCATTGTAATAAGTATCTTTCGTAAAAGTTGAGTCTGCCACTGTAAGCTTACAACGTTGCAAAAGTTTCGGTTTGAAACAAATGTCTAGGGTCGGGAACACAAATTCTAGTCCAATTTGAATACCTTTGTTATATTTTCTTTAGAGGTTGATTATCTCCTTTACACCTATACACCTATACATTAACCACATTGCATTTGGGTAACGAGTCGTCCCACTATTTTTTGAATACTCAAAGTGCGCTACCGACATCTCACTAAAGGCGTGTGGCATTGTTAACATAAATCTAGGCTTGAACATTATTATTGGAAATATCTATTCACTAAGCTGCCGTTCCAATTGAAAATGATCATTCGCTGCCGATCATCGCCGAATACAAGTTTCATTTTTTTAAATCATGACCTGGCCTAGTCGGCTGGCCACGACCGGTAACCAATGTCTCACTCAAATTTCTCTATAGGGGGCTCGTATCCCTCACCAGAACTGGACTTGCTATTTTAAGCTGTCTACTAACCTGGCTTGCCTCAAATCTAGAGCTGGATAACGTTTCAGCCTAAAATCTGGCATTTCCTGCCTAATTTGCGCAAATTGACTGGCATTTCTGCCTGGATGCTGGCGTTTCCTCCTGGGAGCTAACATTTCTGCCTCAGAGCTGGCATTACTGCCTGGAAGCTGGCGTTTCCGCCTAGAAACTGGCATATCTGCCGGGATGCTGGCGTTTCCGCCTGGGAGCTGGCATTCCTGCCTTAATGCTGGCGTTTCCGCCTAGGAACTGGCATATCAGCCGGGATGCTGGCGTTTCCGCCTGGGAGCTGGCATTTCTGCCTTGATGCTGGCGTTTCCGCCTGGGAGCTGGCATTTCTGCCGCGACGCTGGCGTTTCCGCCTGGGAGCTGGCATTCCTGCCTTGATGCTGGCGTTTCCGCCTAGGAACTGGCATATCAGCCGGGATGCTGGCGTTTCCGCCTGGGAGCTGGCATTCCTGCCTTAATGCTGGCGTTTCCGCCTAGGAACTGGCATAACAGCCGGGATGCTGGCGTTTCCGCCTGGGAGCTGGCATTTCTGCCGGGATGCTGGCGTTTCCGCCTGGGAGCTGGCATTTCTGCCGGAACGCTGGCGTTTCCGCCTGGGAGCTGGCATTTCTGCCTGGATGCTGGCGTTTCCGCCTGGGAGCTGGCATTTCCTTTTTAATAAAATATCTATCTGCCTTCCACTCATTTTTCTTATAGAGAAAAATAAAATGAATACCTGCTACCATTAACGACCGCCATTTTTGTGTTGGTTGCTTTTCGAAGCCATCGAGAATTTTTCTTATATCACCACTAGGAAAACTATTAATAGTCCACTTCACCAGTTCACCAAAACCTGGCAGGATCGCCAATGTAAAGTTCTGGGTTCTATTTCCGGCGGGAAATTGTTCTGTAACTCCTTTTGGCTACTCGCAATGAGCTGTTCTCCTGTCGAATGCCGCCTGCCCCGATGCGCGTCATGTCCTGAACTGTCTCTATATGGGGCGCGCGTGACGACGCGTGAAGGGATGCCAGATTTCCATGTCGAAATGTGAACGATAATGGATTAGTGTTTACCGTACCAATTTAGCCATCTATTACAGTTTTCTTTGATTTGGCCATCCGGTGAGACGGCATTGGCTTAAGAAGCGCAGATTTTTAAGCTTGTTGCTGCTGATTGTTTGCTTCGATTTGACCTTCCGGTGGAAAAGGAACGATTGGCTGAGGAAGTGCAAATTTTTGAGGCAGCTTCTGGTGATGGTTTGTTTTGATTTGGCCTTCCGGTGGTAAAAGACCGAATTGGCTTATTCTTATGAATCTCAACCTAGAGATTCACTCAGACACGTCTATCACTCACAAGAATGGGCGATGGGCGCGCTCACAAACCCGGTATACGATTTCTCGTGTGTTAAACAGAGAAAGCAATAGCCTTCACTCCAATTTCACTCCGATTAGCTGTCATTCTTGTGGAATTCTGTGTAAGAGTAAAGAGCAAGCTTTATTCTTTTTAGCAGGCCCAATCCCAATAGATCAATGACTGACGCCTTTGTTTTGTTTGTTTTGCCTATTGTTGCCAAAATGACAAACGTTGCCAAATAAATTTATTTTATTTTATTTACCTTAAGTGTTGCCGAATACAACTCTTATTTTATTATATTTTCTATTAAATTTGATTTATTTTCTGCCATTCATTCATCTCATCTCTACAGTTTGCTTCAATTTATGTTGTTTTTCTTTCCGGTGCGAAAGATAATGATTAGGATTTGAAATTACCGTTGATAGAAAAAATACGTTATAAGGTTTATTACGTTAAGTCATGTAGTTCTTTCGAAAAATAATTTAGTAATATGGAAGTTATCTCATCGCTTGACAAGCAATTAAAATTGTATCGTACCGCCCAGACATGGTTCAGGCTTTTGTTACACTCAGTTTCAATAATGGAAACCTTTTTTTTGTTGTTATAATTTCAAATTTGTATACGAATAATTAATTGAAACCGAAGGCGCACCGCGATGAATGAAGTTGGAGAGTGCCTCCTGCCCCGAACCTAAATGAATGGTGATTATTCTAGCACTCAATGAATTAATGAATTTTTAATTATCTTGTATCTCGAGCACTGATAATATCCAGACAGACGACTGGGCTCCACCTTTCGTTTAGTGTATACAGCCTGTTGGCAACTTTTGATATCATTATTACTATTACCTATCACTGAGCCGGGCGATGGAAGGTTCTAATTAATAATGTTCCGGTCTGATGACCACCAGCTCTGAGCCGAGTAGAGTGAGACTGACTCGTCAACGCTTAATCAACGGGGCATGCATCAGTCTAAAGAACTTGTGGCTAGATTTTTCAATTAGCAACTATATTCAATTACATTTATCATGCGTCGGTCGCAACAAAGCGTCTCGTTTTAATGGGTGTTGAATTTCAAACGTAAGTTAGGATAGAAAAAAAAACGACAGACGATGAGTAATACTATTACAAAGAAAACATAGGGTTTCACACGACATAGCCTTAAAAAACCATCAGGAAGATATGATATATACTAATAACCGAAGATAAACCGGGGATTAAAAAGGAAACAAGTTCCCTCGCGATTCGCAAGGCATCGATTTCCGATCTCCCTGAGGCACATTCGTCGACCCCTCAGCGGGAGCAAGCGATAATTAATTCATGCTCCGGTGTCTAGTTCAATATTCATTTTCCCATTGTATGTTTATAATAACATTAAATTTATACTGTCAATAAATTAGAAAATTATCATCTTTGTTTTGGACCAAACGATGTAGATTTTTTTTTTGTTCATTTTTGGGTTTCTTCTTGATTAAATCTACCTGATATCTACCTTCTGGTTGATCTCCCCGGATGATGTTCAGCCAAAACGCAGTCGTCTCTGCTGGTGCTGCTGATCTCTTGTTGGCTTTTTTCACCTGGACCAGGGTGGACATGCCCGAAGATGCTCGCGCGATAAGATGCTTCCCTACTAAATTGCTTTCGCCTCAAGTCTTGACGTTTGTTTTTTGAAAACCAGAAAATAAGTTGCAATCGTCGAAGAAGTGGTAGACTTTTTGACAACTTAGCATCGAATTCTAACTTTTTTTTCGATTTCATCATCTTGTAAGTTTGACCATAAAAAAAATAAATAAAAAAATAATTAAATAATATCTGTCATTTTTGTTATTTTTGTCATTTTTGTCATTTTTGTATTTTTTGTCATTTTTGTATTTCTTGTCTTTTTTGTCATTTTTGTCATTTTTGTCATTTTTGTCATTTTTGTCATTTTTGTCATTTTTGTCATTTGCGTCACTTTTGACATTTTCGTCATTTTTTGTCATTTTTGTCATTTTTGTCATTTTTGTCATTTTTGTCATTTTTGTCATTTTTGTCATTTTTGTCATTTTTGTCATTTTTGTCATTTTTGTCATTTTTGTCATTTTTGTCATTTTTGTCATTTTTGTCATTTTTGTCATTTTTGTCATTTTTGTCATTTTTGTCATTTTTGTCATTTTTGTCATTTTTGTCATTTTTGTCATTTTTGTCATTTTTGTCATTTTTGTCATTTTTGTCATTTTTGTCATTTTTGTCATTTTTGTCATTTTTGTCATTTTTGTCATTTTTGTCATTTTTGTCATTTTTGTCATTTTTTTCATTTTTGTCATTTTTGTCATTTTTGTCATTTTTGTCATTTTTGTCTTTTTTGTCTTTTTTGTCATTTTTGTCATTTTTGTCATTTTTGTCATTTTTGTCATTTTTGTCATTTTTGTCATTTTTGTCATTTTTGTCATTTTTGTCATTTTTGTCATTTTTGTCATTTTTGTCATTTTTGTCATTTTTGTCATTTTTGTCATTTTTGTCATTTTTGTCATTTTTGTCATTTTTGTCATTTTTGTCATTTTTGTCATTTTTGTCATTTTTGTCATTTTTGTCATTTTTGTCATTTTTGTCATTTTTGTCATTTTTGTCATTTTTGTCATTTTTGTCATTTTTGTCATTTTTGTCATTTTTGTCATTTTTGTCATTTTTGTCATTTTTGTCATTTTTGTCATTTTTGTCATTTTTGTCATTTTTGTCATTTTTGTCATTTTTGTCATTTTTGTCATTTTTGTCATTTTTGTCATTTTTGTCATTTTTGTCATTTTTGTCATTTTTGTCATTTTTGTCATTTTTGTCATTTTTGTCATTTTTGTCATTTTTGTCATTTTTGTCATTTTTGTCATTTATGTCATTTTTGTCATATTTGTCCTTTTTGTCATTTTTGTCATTTTTGTCATTTTTGTCATATTTGTCATATTTGTCCTTTTTGTCCTTTTTGTCATTTTTGTCATTTTTGTCATTTTTGTCATTTTTGTCATTTTTGTCATTTTTGTCATTTTTGTCCTTTTTGTCATTTTTGTCATTTTTGTCATTTTTGTCATTTTTGTCATTTTTGTCATTTTTGTCATTTTTGTCATTTTTGTCATTTTTGTCATTTTTGTCATTTTTGTCATTTTTGTCATTTTTGTCATTTTTGTCATTTTTGTCATTTTTGTCATTTTTGTCATTTTTGTCATTTTTGTCATTTTTGTCATTTTTGTCATTTTTGTCATTTTTGTCATTTTTGTCATTTTTGTCATTTTTGTCATTTTTGTCATTTTTGTCATTTTTGTCATTTTTGTCATTTTTGTCATTTTTGTCATTTTTGTCATTTTTGTCATTTTTGTCATTTTTGTCATTTTTGTCATTTTTGTCATTTTTGTCATTTTTGTCATTTTTGTCATTTTTGTCATTTTTGTCATTTTTGTCATTTTTGTCATTTTTGTCATTTTTGTCATTTTTGTCATTTTTGTCATTTTTGTCATTTTTGTCATTTTTGTCATTTTTATCATTTTTGTCATTTTTGTCATTTTTGTCATTTTTGTCATTTTTGTCATTTTTGTCATTTTTGTCATTTTTGTCATTTTTGTCATTTTTGTCATTTTTGTCATTTTTGTCATTTTTGTCATTTTTGTCATTTTTGTCATTTTTGTCATTTTTGTCATTTTTGTCATTTTTGTCATTTTTGTCATTTTTGTCATTTTTGTCATTTTTGTCATTTTTGTCATTTTTGTCATTTTTGTCATTTTTGTCATTTTTGTCATTTTTGTCATTTTTGTCATTTTTGTCATTTTTGTCATTTTTGTCATTTTTGTCATTTTTGTCATTTTTGTCATTTTTGTCATTTTTGTCATTTTTGTCATTTTTGTCATTTTTGTCATTTTTGTCATTTTTGTCATTTTTGTCATTTTTGTCATTTTTGTCATTTTTGTCATTTTTGTCATTTTTGTCATTTTTGTCATTTTTGTCATTTTTGTCATTTTTGTCATTTTTGTCATTTTTGTCATTTTTGTCATTTTTGTCATTTTTGTCATTTTTGTCATTTTTGTCATTTTTGTCATTTTTGTCATTTTTGTCATTTTTGTCATTTTTGTCATTTTTGTCATTTTTGTCATTTTTGTCATTTTTTTCATTTTTGTCATTTTTGTCATTTTTGTCATTTTTGTCATTTTTGTCTTTTTTGTCTTTTTTGTCATTTTTGTCATTTTTGTCATTTTTGTCATTTTTGTCATTTTTGTCATTTTTGTCATTTTTGTCATTTTTGTCATTTTTGTCATTTTTGTCATTTTTGTCATTTTTGTCATTTTTGTCATTTTTGTCATTTTTGTCATTTTTGTCATTTTTGTCATTTTTGTCATTTTTGTCATTTTTGTCATTTTTGTCATTTTTGTCATTTTTGTCATTTTTGTCATTTTTGTCATTTTTGTCATGTTTGTCATGTTTGTCATTTTTGTCATTTTTGTCATTTTTGTCATTTTTGTCATTTTTGTCATTTTTGTCATTTTTGTCATTTTTGTCATTTTTGTATTTCTTGTCTTTTTTGTCATTTTTGTCATTTTTGTCATTTTTGTCATTTTTGTCATTTTTGTCATTTTTGTCATTTTTGTCATTTTTGTCATTTTTGTCATTTTTGTCATTTTTGTCATTTTTGTCATTTTTGTCATTTTTGTCATATTTGTCATTTTTGTCATTTTTGTCATTTTTGTCATTTTTGTCATTTTTGTCATTTTTGTCATTTTTGTCATTTTTGTCATTTTTGTCATTTTTGTCATTTTTGTCATTTTTGTCATATTTGTCATTTTTGTCATTTTTGTCATTTTTGTCATTTTTGTCATTTTTGTCATTTTTGTCATTTTTGTCATTTTTGTCATTTTTGTCATTTTTGTCATTTTTGTCATTTTTGTCATTTTTGTCATTTTTGTCATTTTTGTCATTTTTGTCATTTTTGTCATTTTTGTCATTTTTGTCATTTTTGTCATTTTTGTCATTTTTGTCATTTTTGTCATTTTTGTCATTTTTGTCATTTTTGTCATTTTTGTCATTTTTGTCATTTTTGTCATTTTTGTCATTTTTGTCATTTTTGTCATTTTTGTCATTTTTGTATTTTTGTCATTTTTGTCATTTTTGTCATTTTTGTCATTTTTGTCATTTTTGTCATTTTTGTCATTTTTGTCATTTTTGTCATTTTTTTCATTTTTTTCATTTTTGTCATTTTTGTCATTTTTGTCATTTTTGTCATTTTTGTCATTTTTGTCATTTTTGTCATTTTTGTCATTTTTGTCATTTTTGTCATTTTTGTCATTTTTGTCATTTTTGTCATTTTTGTCATTTTTGCCATTTTTGTCATTTTTGTCATTTTTGTCATTTTTGTCATTTTTGTCATTTTTGTCATTTTTGTCATTTTTGTCATTTTTGTCATTTTTGTCATTTTTGTCATTTTTGTCATTTTTGTCATTTTTGTCATTTTTGTCATTTTTGTCATTTTTGTCATTTTTGTCATTTTTGTCATTTTTGTCATTTTTGTCATTTTTGTCATTTTTGTCATTTTTGTCATTTTTGTCATTTTTGTCATTTTTGTCATTTTTGTCATTTTTGTCATTTTTGTCATTTTTGTCATTTTTGTCATTTTTGTCATTTTTGTCATTTTTGTCTTTTTTTGTCATTTTTGTCATTTTCGTCATTTTTGTCATTTTTGTTATTTTTGTCATTTTTGTCATTTTTGTCATTTTTGTCATTTTTGTCATTTTTGTCATTTTTGTCATTTTTGTCATTTTTGTCATTTTTGTCATTTTTGTCATTTTTGTCATTTTTGTCATTTTTGTCATTTTTGTCATTTTTGTCATTTTTGTCATTTTTGTCATTTTTGTCATTTTTGTCATTTTTGTCATTTTTGTCATTTTTGTCATTTTTGTCATTTTTGTCATTTTTGTCATTTTTGTCATTTTTGTCATTTTTGTCATTTTTGTCATTTTTGTCATTTTTGTCATTTTTGTCATTTTTGTCATTTTTGTCATTTTTGTCATTTTTGTCATTTTTGTCTTTTTTTGTCATTTTTGTAATTTTTGTAATTTTTGTCTTTTTTTGTCATTTTTGTCATTTTTGTCATTTTTGTCATTTTTGTCATTTTTGTCATTTTTGTCATTTTTGTCATTTTTGTCATTTTTGTCATTTTTGTCATTTTTGTCATTTTTGTCATTTTTGTCATTTTTGTCATTTTTGTCATTTTTGTCATTTTTGTCATTTTTGTCATTTTTGTCATTTTTGTCATTTTTGTCATTTTTGTCATTTTTGTCATTTTTGTCATTTTTGTCATTTTTGTCATTTTTGTCATTTTTGTCATTTTTGTCATTTTTGTCATTTCTGTCATTTTTGTCATTTTTGTCATTTTTGTCATTTTTATCATTTTTTTCATTTTTGCCATTTTTGAAATTTTTAAAAAAATTTCATTTTTGTCATTTTTTTGCCTTTTTTTGTAATTTTTCCTTTTTTGTCTTCAGTGCTTTTTTGCATTTATGGCCTTTTTTGCCTTTTTGCCTTTTTTGCCTTTTTTGCCTTTTTTGCCTTTTTTGCCTTTTTTGCCTTTTTTGCCTTTTTTGCCTTTTTTGCCTTTTTTGCCTTTTTTGCCTTTTTTGCCTTTTTTGCCTTTTTTGCCTTTTTTGCCTTTTTTGCCTTTTTTGCCTTTTTTGCCTTTTTTGCCTTTTTTGCCTTTTTTGCCTTTTTTGCCTTTTTTGCCTTTTTTGCCTTTTTTGCCTTTTTTGCCTTTTTTGCCTTTTTTGCCTTTTTTGCCTTTTTTGCCTTTTTTGCCTTTTTTGGCTTTTTTGCCTTTTTGCCTTTTTTGCCTTTTTTGCCTTTTTTGCCTTTTTTGCCTTTTTTGCCTTTTTTGCCTTTTTTGCCTTTTTGCCTTTTTTGCCTTTTTTGCCTTTTTTTGCCTTTTTTGCCTTTTTTTGCCTATTTTGCTTTTTTGTCATTTTTGTCATCTTTGTCTTTATTGTTATTTTTGTCATTTTGGTAATTTTAAACATGTTTATCATCTTTGTCAATGTTGTCGTCATTTTTGTCATTTTTGAAGTTTTTATATTTTCTGTCATTTTTGGTCTTTTTTGTCAGTTGTGTGTCATTCTTGTAATTTTTTTTTGTGTTTTTATTTCCATTTTTTTTAATTTTTTTAGATTTTTTGATCCATTGTTACCAAATTTTCATGTTTTTTTTATTCGATCATTTTCAAAAATTAAGTTTGTCAATGATTATCATTCTGACAGTTTTTGTAATTTAAGCAACTTTTTGAACTTAGACCAAATTATTCAGTTAAAAAATATCACCAGAAAAGTTGCAGACCACTTGTACATGAATGACTCAGTCAGCTACTGCTAGCGCGTGGCTTTCAACCGTGGCTTGAGAAGGCAATGAAAAAAAAATCGAAAGATAGACCCGAAGTCCGTAGGAAGGAAGAAAGGTGGTAGATAGGTTGCCTCCTCGAAGACTTTGCTGCTGCTGATGGTTGTCTCGTTATTGATTTTATATTCGCTCTGCTCCATTCTCGTGTTTCACATCATTAATTTATATTTATGCGCGATCCCTCCCTCCTTTCGTCTTTACCTCATCGCGTGTCGTTTGCGTACCCCCTCCTGTAATAATCACCTGACGATACGCGATACCGTAGATGATACGGTCAACATTCGGACAGGGAAAAAAACTCACAGACCACATAGTTAGTAAAACATCATTTCCGAGAACTAACCTATACTCACTGATGAAAAAACCAAAAACAATAAAGGTTGACAGTTTTCGTGGGATCCCACCATTCTGAAACCCCTTGGAGCATTCACATTTTGGGGAAAACACCTCGAACGAACGCGAACGCGATTATAAAAAGGGGTAATTTATTCGATGATCTCTCGTGAAAATTAGTTTAAACGACGTGGTGAGATACCTGCGTGCTTGTGACGAAACGCAGATAGGAGTCCCAAAGTCCAAATAAAAACAATTCCGAAATAAAAAACTATCAAGAAGGAAAACATAACGTACGGTGGGAGATGTGCTCATCATCTGTTTCGTATACGGTTCATTTTTTTTTTTCGTGGTTCCCATACACCTATTAAACGTCCTACTAATAGATGATAAATTTGATGCTTGTTCTGTTTTGTTTTGTTTTGATGCCAGCCAAGATGCGCGTATCATTGTTGAACTGAAGCCAACAGAACAGTATCCGAACAAATTTACATATGGATCGATTTGTTCTATAAAATTTCGAGCTGAGGCTGAGTAAGATAATGGTGACACCACCTATCAGGTGAACTTCAGGAAAAGAGGAGTTATGAATTAAGTTAAAAAAAATAAGAACTTGTTCTTAAAGTTTACATGACTGTTTTTTAACTTTCATATTTGTATAGGAAAATTTAATATTTTGTCTTGAAAAATCAACATCATTTTTGATTCTCTGTGGAACCGAGCATGCTAATGGGTTTCAATGGAAATTTTGCGCTGAACAATATCCTGGATAAGTTTTGAACCAAAACGAAGCTTTAAGACCCCAGAATTTGAGAAATTGAAAAATGACCTCAAATGGACTTAGTCTAATGCTTCAACATTCGATCTTCAAATCCATTGTTTGAACAACTTTGTTGGAGACGTTAGTTATTTGCTTTGTACACACTTGTAAGCCATGAAAAAGATCCCACAATCCATCATGTGTTCAAACTTATGTATTTTATTTTTTATTTACATAGTATTCCGTCTCACGACATAACTTGTCGAACATAATTCCTAAAATTCACTCGGTCCATGGCAACCGTTCTCCAATTTCTCGGGCACCCCACGTTCGCCAGATCACGCTCCACTTGGTCTAACCACCTCGCTCGTTGCGCCTCCGCTCGCCTTGTTCCTACCGGATTCGTAGCGAACACCTGTTTTGCAGGACAGTCGTCCGGCATTCTCGCAACATGTCCCGCCCAGCGTATCCGGCCAGCCTTCACCACCTTCTGGATACTGGGTTCGCCGTAGAGTCGCGCGAGCTCATGGTTCATCCTTCGCCTCCACACTCCGTTCTCCTGTACGCCGCCAAAGATGGTTCTTAACACTCGTCGCTCGAATACTCCGAGTGTACGCAGGTCCTAATGAGCGTCATATACAGGTTACACTTCGTGCGAGGGCTAAGTCTTCTCGACCGCAGTTGCTTGTGGAGTCCATAGTAGGCACGACTTCCTCTGATAATTCGCCTCCGGATCTCACGGCTAGTGTCATTGTCTGAGGTCACCAGTGAGCCGAGATAGACAAAGTCTTCGACTATCTCCAGCTTGTCGCCGTCGATCGTGACCTTGTTATTATTGGACAAGCGGGTTCGGTCGGTCTCAGATCCGCAGGCCAGCATATGCTTCGTCTTGGACGTATTAATCATCAACCCAATCCTTCCTGCTTCGCGTTTCAGTTTGCGGTAGATCTCCTCAACCGCCGCAGCAGTTGATCTGCCGACTATATCAATGTCATCGGCAAAGCAGATAAGTTGACTGGATCTGTTGAAAATCGTGCCCCGCATTTCGCCCACCGCTCGTCGAATAACACCTTCTAGCGCCACGTTGAACATCATGCAGGATAGACCATCACCTTGTCGAAGCCCCCTGCGCGATTCGAATGAACTCGACAATTCTCCCAAAATCCGCACACAGCACTGCGTTCTATCCATCGTCGCCTTGATCAGTCTGATCAGCTTCCCGGAAAAGCCGTTCTCGTCCATAATTTTCCATAGCTTGTTACGGTCGATCGTGTCGTATGCGGCTTTGAAGTCGATGAATAGATGGTGCGTAGGGACTTGATGTTCCCGGCATTTTTGGAGGATTTGCCGTAATGTGAATATCTGGTTGAATCTGTTTGCTTGTGGCGTTAGGCGGCGGAGTAGGATTCGGGACAACACTTTGTAGGCGGCATTGAGGACAGTGATCGCTCGTTAATTCTCACAGTCCAATTTGTCGCCCTTCTTGTGGATGGGGCATATAACCCCCTCCTTCTACTCCTCCGGTAGCTGTTCTATGTCCCAGATCCGGACTATCAACCGGTGTAGGCAATCGGCCAACTTGTCCTGGCCCTTTTTGATGAGTTCAGCTGCGATGCCATCCTTCCCAGCCGACTTGTTTCTATTCAGCTGGCGAATGACTTCCTTAACTTCACTCATCGTTGGGAGTGGCTCCTCTACGTCGTTGGCTACGCCGGCGATGTACCTTCCCCCACCGTCTTGATCTCCTGCATGTGCGCCGTTCAGGTGTTCATCCAAGTGCTACTTCCACCTTTTGATCACCTCACGATTGTCCGTCAGGATACCCCCGTCCTTATCCCAGCACATTTCGGCTTGCGGCACGAAGCTTTTGCGGGATGCGTTGAGTTTCTGATAAAACTTTCGTGTTTCTAGGGAACGAAGCAGCTGCTCCAGCTCCTCGAGCTCCTCCTCTTTCAGGCGGCGCTTCTTCTCTTGGAAAATTCGGACTCGCTGCCTCTTCCGCTGTCGGTGATTTTCCACATTTTGACGGGTGCTTCTCTGCACTACTGCCGCCCGCGCGGCATTCTCTTCGTCCATCACCCTCCTACACTCCTCGTCGAACCAGTCGTTCCGTCGAGTTCGTTCCACGTAACCTATGACGTTCTCCGCAGCACTGTTGATGGCTGTCTTGATGGTATCCCAACAGTCAACCCTCTGCCGGCAGCGCTGCTTCGACCGATTGCGCGTAGTCTGCCGCGACCTCAGGTTGCTTCAGTCGCGCGATGTTTAACCGAGGCGGGCGCCGGTTTCGTGTGTTGTTCACTACGGAGAGTTTTGGGCGCATCTTCACCATCACCAGATAGTGATCTGACTCGATGTTGGCGCCTCGACAGGATCTGACGTCGAAGTGCCGGCTGTCAATCAAAACGTGGTCGATCTGTGATTGCGTTTGGTACGGTGATCTCCAGGTGTACTTGTGTGGGAGGGGGTGCTGGAAAAAGGTACTACGTACGGCCATTCGTTTGGAGGCGGCGAAATCTATCAGTCTGAGGCCGTTTTCGTTGGTCAGCTGGTGCGCACTGAACCTTCCAATTGTCGGTTTAAATTCCTCCTCCTGGCCGACCTGAGCGTTAAAATCCCCGATGACGATCTTGATATCATATTTTGGGCAACGGTCGTATTCACGCTCCAGCTGCGCGTAAAATTCGTCTTTGTCGTCACCGGTACTTCCGAGGTGAGGGCTGTGTACGTTGATGATGCTGATGTTGAAGAACCGGCCCTTGATCCTCAACCGGCACGTTCGCTTTTGCATCTTTCCCATCACTATAAAAGCTGTTCCAAGCTCGTGTGTGTTGCCGCAGCTCTGATAGATGGCACGACCATCTGGGTACGTTCGTACCGTGGAGCCCTTCCAGCATACCTCCTGCAGCGCTACGATGTCGAATTTGCGGCTCTTCAATTCGTTTGAGGGTACTGCCCACAAAATTTAAAGATCGGCAGTTCCATGTTCCAAGTTTCCAATCGCTAGTCCCTTTTCGTCGCGTGGGTCTTTGCCGATTTCCATCCGAAATTTGTTGTTCGTTGTTCGTTGCTTATGTTTTTTGTAGTCACGGGATCGCAAGGCCCGCAGCTAACCCCACTATCTCGCAGGAGGACCGTCGTGATGTTGCTGTTTTGGGTCCCGAACACCACCAGGACGTTGTTGCACTCCGCACGCCGCCCCTGACATGGAGAACAGACGCGTACGAAGCCCCCTAACTCAGTCTGCATGCGACCAAAGCATCCACCGGGGTTGGGTACCCGATCTCCGCTAAGGTTGCTCGCACCCCAGCTAGCACCACGGAGAGGTAGAGAATCGGAGTTGCAGACAAGAGGTGATATGACCAAACTTATGATAAATATCAATTAAATGACTTAAGAAGGGTCCAGTTAGTTAAGTTTAAAAGCTCTCTCGTGTTCTTGATTTGAAGTACAAATGATATCTTGTACCTTCACAATAGGATAACCGTGTTACTATTATACCTGTCATATTTAAGTGCATATCCACGCACTTTTCATGAAGTTTAACATACGCACTACCTTCTAGTAGACAGGAACTATATAATGAACGAAGAGAACTTTTCCCCTAAGAAAAAACCATCAGCCAGGCCAGACTCATTTTACCTTTTGATAAAATTTCCTCCTCTTCTTTCTTGAACCCGCTTAATTTGTTCCGTTTTCGTCCGAAAGCAGGGAACACCCGCCAGCACTCGCCAGGTTGATGGAACACGAAATAATTGAGGGCTTTGTTTATTTGCCTTGGCGTTCAGTTCGAATCAGCGAGTTGCAATTTGATATGCGTGGGGAAAAGAATACTTTCGGTTTGGTTCCGAAATGTTGGGCTTACTCAAAAGAAACTCCAAATCCCGGTTCCCCGTTTTTTGACGTTTCGCATTTGAGCAGACAGGTAGGTTTGGGTTGTGGAACTTTTGAAAATTGTTTGAAGTTATGAATCACGACACGAGGAGGTAGATTCAGAAATTGCAAATAAAAATTTGGAGTGGTTGGGTCGCTTTGTTTTACTTCAACTTTTTCAATTCAAGCACACAACGAGTTTTAAACGTCAGTTGGATTCAAACCTCACTGACAAGCCTACTTGATCCTGTGTGACAAAATTTATGCATGTGGTCAAAGCTTACCAGACACACTACTCTGCGTGCCTTATCTCGAGCTGTCATCACATTCGCGTTTCTTCGAGTGGCTAACGTCATCCTTACGGTGAATTATGACCGGACAAATAGGTTCATTCGCTTCTATCCTTCTGTTGTCGAATGCGTGTGCATTAGGGTGGCAATGGATGTATGAGAAAAATTTTATTATGCCTCAAAGCGCAAAGGGAGGACCCAAGGAAATCCGAATAATCGAAATTTTAATTTGGATGCCAAATGACTTAGAAATGCATAAATCGTTGAGATTCGCTGTCATCTCGAAAACAAATGTCCAAGAAAGTTGATTTTGGGCCAAAATTTTTTCTTGAGATAACAGCATCTCACCGATTTATGTCATTTGGCATCAAAACAAGAATTTCGATTTTTCCAATTTCCATTGGTTCCCACTTCGATTATTTTTAAGAGTCAAAAAAACTGAAAGTTTGAGTGCTTTGTTTGAGGCACCCCTAAATCAAGTCCAATGGAGCTGAAATTTTGCATAGGTCAGCTACAAATGTATTTATATGGTAGTTTGCAAAATTCGACATGACCAATTGGGTTGCCACCCTAGTGTGCATGTTTCTGTTGTTTTAAGAAGAACCGCAGCCGTTGACAAAATTCTTAAATAGGATTGAACGCTTTTATAACCCGGCAGGAACCTTGCACGGTGGAAAATACAATCAAAAATGTTATTATGAAAAGGTTGGTTCTTCAAAATAAAAAGAACATTCATAAGTACTGGTCAGGATAGCTCGCGTGCTCTGCATTATCCGTGCCTAAGGAGCTTTAAAATTAATCAAAATTCAAGCGCCGCCAACTTGGATCAGGAACCACATCAGTTAGCGGTGCACAAAACAACTTCTAAAGCCAACTTACATCCACTATATGAGCGAATTGGCTCAATACCCAGCGTCTCATCAAAGAGCCATAAATTTAGCATATTTTTCGCGTTTCCAAGCGTGTCGTCCTATAGCACGCTAGAATGAATAATAAAGTGCGCCGTTCAAGATATGTAAGTATACCTAGTAGGTAGGTGGATACTTGAAGCGTATTTATTAAACGCTGCGTGTGCAGCACATGTATTTAGTATGCGTAACCGGTTGTCGGCCAGAACACGTGTTGATCATGTCAAGTCAGTTTCTAAAATGCTATATGACGTTGACGTCGTTCTAAGAGGCTCGGAGGAAAGTTGTGTTTAGAATAATGAAGCCGGTGCGAGCTTTTAGAGTGGTCGTATTTGCATCATCGCGCGGAGAGAAACGAAATAAACATCATGGGGAAAATGAACATTTTTACTAAAAGTGTGCTGCGGAATGTGCCGAATGTTCAGTTCAATAAATTAGAGCCGTTGAGGAGCTGTCAACTGGTAAGACAAAAAATGGCTACAGTGAACTGAGCCATTTTTTTTTATTATAATAGTATCTTGACATCATTAAAACGCTTTGCCAAAAAACGATAGCATCATTTAAGAATACATGGTTTGAAATGTCTTGACCTCTCCATATTTCCGATTTATCCAGCCTGAAACCCGCGGGATTAGCCTATACGTTCATCTTATGTTGTGCGATGCGTCCGAATGCTCTTTGAATGTCATCCCCGCCGAGGGAGTACCCGAACAGGATCGGAGTATTGCTTCTGGTAAACGAATCGTTTAGCACTTAGAGATGTTCACTTAAGCTTAGATTCGTTCACAAAAGCAGAAAACTCGTCCAAATTCTTTTGGAGTTTCTTACAATCTTCTATCTTTTTTACGGGTTAAAAATAATTTCACGTCATCGGCGTAGATCAAAACGAATGAACCGTTTAGAAAGTCAGGTAAGTTATTCATTAACAAAATAAAGAACAGTGGACCCAAGTGACTACCTTGAGGCACTCCAGAGGCCTGCAAAAAGCTAGGCAGAGCTTTGAGAATCTAAATACAACTTTTGTACTTTAAATTATTTATGAGTACATATACGATTTCCCCTTTTCGAAAACTGGGTACTTTGAAAGTTGATTTGGAACCTTTGAACGGCGCGATAGATGGCACTGTTTCAAGTCAATTTTTAACGAATTTGGCTGATGATAGCATTTCAAATTTAAAACACTATTTTAAAGGATTTTCGTTCGAGCTTGTACGTTGTTTTCTGGAACATGGAAGTTCGGCTCTTCGGAAATTCTAGCAGCCAACATCTGTTGTTTTTATTTTTCATGAACAGCTTTACAGTGAGGAGGTTATTGGTGAAAAAGCATTACTTGCGTGGCTTGTGCCAGATGAGCCGTCATTCTTTTTACCTGTTCTTGATTTTGTTCGACCTGTATGTATTTTTTTTACTCAGAACTGCCTATCGACTAGCTTTTATTATGGTCCAGAAACAGAGACTATATGACCAGCGGTATACGTTTAAACTCCTTGGAGTTTACAATCTTTTACACTCCGTACAGTTATTTTTTTTTATTCTTTTATACTCCGTAGAGTTTACATTTTTTTCGTTTTCTTTGTTACATTGTTTTATTTCATTGTATTTGTGTTCGTTTTACGTCCGAAAACTTACAAAATTTCCTAAATCAAGATTTTAGGGTGGACCTCTGACTTATTAGCCAGACATGTTCACTATTAGGTTAAACGACCGACCCTAGCGGAAGGTCTTGATAACTATGGATCTTGTAAGACTTTGCCTTAACTTCATCTTTCAGGATCCGACGATGACTTTGATCCGGTATATTTCATCTGATCTGCACCGTAATGCATTGGCTTCAAGCTCGTATTATTTTTGGAATCTCGCAGAGCTTCAACCCTAAACAAGGTGCTGAAGAACACATTACACGAGCTTGTGTTCTGAGGGTTGCAATTTTTTTTTCGAAAAAACTTTATAACTTTTTATTTCCTACGAATTTCTAGAACACAGTTTTATGCTAAAATGTAAGGGAAAAGAGAAAATTCATGTCTGCGAACGATGTTTAAAATACATTGTTGTATTGTTCAGCAAGCGTCAATTGCTAGGATGGATCAGCCATCGTGTAAGGTTAATTCAACAAGGCAAGATTCTCAGCTGTCGATTGCTAAAATAGCCAGTTAGGAGCTTGATTTGGAAGGTGCGGTGAAGGCATCGGAACCGTTATGATAATCCTATCAGGAGTGTACGTTGGTCATTAACCAACTGGTATGTTGAGATTTATAATTTACGATTGTCCGGAGCTATTAAAAACAATCTTTGAAGAATTTGAGGACTTGAGGACTTGACTTTGTGAGGTTAACTTCACAAACGCTGCTGTTGAAACAACACGCTTCAAAAATCCTGTGTAGCGTGTTTTTGGATACATCTACTTTTGAGAAGTGGAAGCTTTTAAAAAAAATGGAATATGAAAATAAAAAAAATACATCAAAATCAAAACATACCTTGCAATTGGAGAATGAGTCATGGAGAATCATACGGTATTACTAACTTAAGATTGAATAATTTTCCACTTATTATACCCCTTTGGTCGGAAACCAACATTCGATCCCCAGTTAATACCATCCATTGAACATTGGTTACCGTAGGCTCCTTTCAATATAGGATTCAACTTACATCAAAATTCATCACAGTATATTAGTTTTCCATGGCCTTGCGTGCTAACAAGCTTCTGAAAAACAATAAACAAAACTAGGGTAAATGATCTTGAGCGGAACTAGTCAAAATCTGATCTTGAGCGGAACCATTTACTTTTCCTAAGATCTAGGCAATGATTGTTTATGAATCTTATCAAATTGTTGAAAAACACTTTTTCAAGATCTTTTCATACAAGCATTGACATTTTTGCTTAAATTTATTAACTGAAATAATGATATTAGAAGATTTAAAAACATACCCATTTCTGCAGCAATTTCCATCAATCTACGCTGACTTTGAACGTTAATTTATATCATCCTTGACCGTTGAAAACTGATTCTCAATGAATAAAACGGTAGAAAAACTCATAAAAAAGCATTATTCGGGTTTTTGTTACAAGTTTTCTATCAAAATATCAAATAATGGCGTAGTTTTTAAAAGTAAAATATGATCTTGAGTGGAACCATCTTTGATCTTGAGCGGAACTACTAGCTTCCGAAATATACCGCTAGGTGCGCTGCCTTATACCTTATGTCTCACACGCGGTTTTTTACCCCTGAATGTACGCAGCACCTTTGCATTTTTCTTATAACATCAGTTTTAGGGACAAAAAAGATGTAAAATTAAGCTCGAATAGAACAAAAACTAATTAATTGGTGTAACAGCGTACCAAAATAGGCACACAAAAAGTTTAATTTCTTGGGGTACAAGAAATGTGTTTTTGATTCTTTTTTTTTTTTCAGAGTGACGACGAGAAGAAAGAGGAAGGCTTTCATACATATTTTTTGGCATAATTCGAGAACTAATGAAGCCAATAAAGTTAAGTCATTATTTCAGAATAAGAATCAATCTTCATTGCCATTACTATTCGTACTTTAAGAAGTAACTTTCTTTTAAAGAGGTTGTTCTAGATGTTCACATTCCAATTGAAAACGATATACTATCTTGTAAACAAAAATTCAAATTGTTTTACACACATTCCTTCAGTTTTACAAAGTGTAGCAAAGCACACCGGGTTAGTTATTTTATAATACTCCACGATTCAATTGGTGGCATGGTATTGAAAACATATCCGATTCCTCTGTGTTTGACTTTACACTTGAGCTTGAACTAGAAATCGGTTTGAGAAATACTTGTTTTATCAGTTGAGCTAAATAATGAATGTTTCCATAAATTTTTAATATAAATAAATATTAACGTGATTCATAAAAAACTGAAATTTATTATAAACTTTATTCTATGAATGAGTTGCTTAGAGCAAAGTTGCCGAAATCACAGAAAAGTCTGTTATTTCACAGAATTTTGAGGAAACTTTTCAACACCACTCTTATGATTTGTCTTGGTACATCTTTATACCGGAGATTGCGGGTTCAAGTCCTGTCGGTGAGCCTTTGTATCTTCTTCGAAAATTTCATGATATTTACGGCTTGTGTTCTTTCATTCTTTGATACCTCATGTTTCTCTAATACTTTCCATCACCTTCGAAAATTAGGAAACTTTTATCACAGCATCTGTGTCACAGAACACGAGATTTTGAAATATTTACAGAGTTCACAGATTTTTTTTTACGCAAAAACATTAATTTTTTAACTTTAAAATCTTCAAAGATGAAATTTAATTGAAGTTTTCACAGTTACACATGTATTAGGAATAAGAGCTATTAAAGATGTTGACAGAAGAAAATGGTTCCGCTCAAGATCATATTTTAGTTCCGCTCAAGATCAGCGTGGTTCCGCTCAAGATCAGAATTCTTACTACAGTAAAACAGCTCTAGAGTTATTAGGATTTACTCTAAAATATTCTAAAAATCATCATTAGAAAGTAGAAACCAAGATCTATCCGCTGAACTGAAAAAAAATTTGTTCGGGTATAACCCAAACCCATACCGCTTGATCAACTGTTCCGAGTTGCGTCGAATTGAGCCAATTAGTTCCGCTCAAGATCATTTACCCTACTAGAGAGAGTATCGACTATCGACACGCGACCTAAGCGATATTTGTTTTACCGTTTTCGCTTTTAACTATAGTTTACAAGCCGCAATTTCGGGAGCAAGCCAACATATCAAACTGGAAAAAGTCAATTTAAAAGAACACAATCAACAAGAGGCGTCGAAAATCATTTTGTATACTATCGGTTTTGTATTCGATTAAGCTCGAATCACGTACACGCTAGAAATAATTAAACCATTTATTATTCAAAAATAACCATTTTTGACCTTTTCCCGGGAAATGCCATTTTATGAGTTCTCCATGAGAAGTCATAAAATGACTTCTAGGGGAGAAGTTCGAATATGGTTATTTTTCAACCGAATGGGATTCTAGCGGAGAAGTTGAAAAAAGGTTATTCTTTAACCGTTTTTTTAAGAGCAGCTTTGTGTTTACGAGCTGCTTTGTAATTTGCAGATTTGGAAGAATTTTTAGGAACATTTTCAATTAAATCTCCGGTTTGTAGTATTCTTTTTTATTAAAACCAGTACACTATATTAAAATATATTTTACAGGGAATATATGGTAATCTGTTTAAAAAAAAGTTTAATCTTAACATTTAATGTTCTACCGAAACTGGGAATACATTTTCGAAGAAAGGAAGTTGGAAATACGTTCCGACATTATATGTGCCGCTTCTCAGGTGCAGTGCCGGGAAACCGTTTCAAAACAGATTGAACAATCGGCCGTATTGTATTAATGCACGTGCACGTGCACGTTTCGCAGGTAGCTGTCCAGATCCGTCTCGTTGCAGTGTGGATTGAATGCAGCATTCTTCACAATTGTGCAGTTGCCGTTTCCGTTTCCGTAGGATGGTGTTCGGCAACATGAACCGAGAGTACCGTAAAAGGAGCAGTCGTGGCAGGTATAGATTGTTCGCAGATCCTGTGGACGAGAAAACGTAAATAATTACTAAGCAACGAATGAACATGACAATTTGCACTAAGATTAATATACAGAATTAATGTTGTTAGTATCAAGAAGAGTCAATCTAAATTAAAGAAGCGGAATCTTATTCAAAATTTGAAATTGAAATGCGATTTCAAAGCTCAAAATAAGAATTGAATTCGGAATCTAGTAGAAAAAAAATATCGTTACTTGCGATAAGGTACTTACATTACAATCAACTACCGGAAGAATTCCTACGATGAAATTGCGATTGTAAATTCCGTCATCGGGAGTACGAACGAATCTGTGCCGACTTTTGTGCCTCCATTTTGGGGCGTTCCTGTGGATATGGTGCCATATCGATTGAACGTTTCTGGATCGATTCTTAGGTAAACCTGTAAATGTTTACAATTAAAGAAACTGAAAGTTGAAAAAGAGGAAAAATTTACATACCTGCCCCTGCCAGTGTCACCTAGTACATGGTAGAGTTGTTGTGATAGAATTCATATCCGGAGTGTTTCGGATAATTCATCAGTTGTTGTGTTGTGTTTCAAAATTTCAGCTGGGAGGTTCCTGTTGCAGCAAATCTAGACCAGAATGTTTTGTCTGCGAAGGAATATATGCGTTCCACAACGGTCGGTTGTTGGGTGTTATTTTGGGTGCTTCAGCTTCTTCCGGGCAGTACGGAAAACGACTCTCCAAGCTCCCGATTATCGAGGATCCCTTAGATTTCGGCATCCTGTTGGGGAGGAAAAAAAATAGAATATAGTTGAAATTTCGATTACCAGTATAACATAATATAATGTTTATTATAATATTATTATCGGAAACTTACCTTCAGTAGTTCAGTTCGCCTTGTGAATTTGATTTGCGCTATTTAGCGATAAATGATGAAGTATGTTTCCTCTTGGAAACCGCAACCGTCTTCAGAATCTATCACTTTCAAAATGGCGGTGAAATTTTCTAAGCATTTTGTGGTTAGCTATCGAGAACTATTAAAATGGTTAAAAAAAATTCTTGAAAAATTATTAAAAAATAACCATATTGGTGGTTTTGAAGCCAAACCCATAAAATGGTTATTTAAGAACCATAAATGGTTAAAGATAAATGAGCGTGTATGTTTGGCGGAGTAGGCGTTGTCTTGATGGTAACACACGAGTTCACGAAAATGTTTCCTATGGGCGATGGAAGCGAAAAGTTACTCTTTCTCTCCTTAAGAAAAACCCTCTAGAACTGTCAAAAGTTGGATGAAAATATAGCTGCATCCCACTTGCACTTATGCAAAACTATCACCCAAATTCGTCAGCGCTTCCATCGCCTATTTAATTAAAAACAATAGGCGATGGAAGCGCTGACGAATTTGGGTGATGGTTTTGCATTCGTGCAAGGGGGATGCAGCTACAATTTCACCCAACTTTTGACAGTTCTAAAGGGATTTTCTTAAGGAGAGAAAGAATAACTTTTCGCTTCCATCGCCCATTGAATAGGAGAAATTTTTCGCGGACTCGTACGTTGCCATCAAGAATCTAGTTTTATTATTTGATTGATCGAAAATACATACATATGTTCCTTAGTTCGATCGACCGAATGTCTACTGGAAGACTGTTCGCCGGAAGTGTTTTGAACGAGTTGGTGGGTTGATTGCTATTGCAGCAAGTAGTTTGAATCGTTTTTCTTCTGTGCATCTTAAGCGGGCCACAGACTACACAACATTTGTACAAATGCGATGAAATTCGATGAAATTTTGTCGCTGTAAACACGATTTGCATAGTGTATGGCACTGCTTGAATGAGCGCCAAAACGGTTGGAGTAAAATCGGTCGGGATTGAAATATTTTGTACAAAACATCCTCCCAGCCGGGGTGGGGATGGTTTTTTTTTTGTTGCTGTTGCTGTTCACGCCAGCAATCGTTGGTGTTCGCGTGAAAAATGTTTGTATAGTGTGTGGACGAGCATAGATCAAACAATCGTCGTGGAATCATCGAATTTGTACAGGCCATTTGTGTAGCCTATGGCCCGCTTTAAGCGAGCCAGAGACTGCACCACATTTGTACAAATGCGATGAAATTCGATGACATTCTGTCATTGTGTAGCGGGCCATAGACTACACAAATGGCGTGTGCAAATTCGATGATTCTACGACGATTGTTTGATCTATGCTCGCCCACACACGATACAAACAAATTTCGCGCGAACACTAACAATGGCTGGCGAAAAAACAAACAGCAACAACCAAAAACCACCTTCACCCCGGCTGCGTCTGAGTAAATGGCCTGCATTTTGAACAATCAACACCATACACCATGCCACAGAGGGTGGTTTGTACAAGATATTTCGATCCGGACCGATTTTACTCAAACCGTTTGCGCGCTAATTCAAGCAGTGCCATACACGATGCAAATTGGTTCACAGCGACAAAATGTCATCGAATTTCATAGCATTTGTACAAATGTGGCGAAGTCTATGGCCTGCTTAGGTGAGTTTCGTGGTTATCGTGCAAGGAATATTGAAAGAAGGTAGTGCCGAGAGCCATATTGGATTTTTTTCGTGACGTCACTGTTGCCAAGCTGTCGAAGGTTTATACTGGTAGAACTCAAATTTCAAAGTTGAAAACATTAAAGAACTAATTTAAAATCCAATTTGATTCGGATTGTGTTGTAAGGCCACTAGTTGATTGTGCTATGAGGTTTCTTTGTGTTTAATAGACTGCAGTGTGTATTATTCTTGATTTTGTTATTGAACGCACTGTCATGCTCTATGTGAAACGAGCAAAATTAATAATTTTCTCCTTTCATTAGGTCTGATTGTTAGTTTATGGCAGTTCACCTCATCGTCATGATTTGAATCTAACATGGTGTACCATATGAATTTCTAATTTAGAACAATTAACCCCAATAAAACCATTGCATCCTTTGTTTACTAAATTCCAATAAAAGATTGTGGTTGGATTCGAAAAATATTATTTTTGGTTCTTTTATTTTATAAGCAAAATTTGAACTAATTATCAAGTTTTGTCAATTTGAGATAGGATACCTCAGCAACTTCAATCGTCCGAATGAAAGCAAAACAACTACTACATTCTACTTTTTGAGTATCAGTCTTGAAGAACAATAATAATTTCTAGAATTGTGTGCCTTCAAAGTGTTACAATTTAGCCTAAGGTAACAGTTTTTATGGCAAACCACTAAAAGCAAAAGACATCTAATTTGCTTGAAAACAAGAGCCAGAAAGATAATTTTCTGGAAACCTTTGTCTAAAAGCGATGTCCATCAGCTCTCGGACAAGAGTTTCCGGTAGAGTAAATCGGTAGTGTAAACAGTCTACAAAGGCCGGAGTTTTTCGATGCGCTAACTCACGGCTAAATTGTTTCGCGGACTGTGGACTGAATTTCGTTGTTCGGCTTAAAAAACGGTTGTGTGATCGTAGTGCATGTGATCGTGTGAAATAATACACGAATGTGGCTATACAGGGCTGGTAGCGGTTTGACAATGAAAAAGTAGGGACTTTAGTGACCAAAATTTGAAAAAAAGTGACCAAATAGTGACTTTGAGGACCGAAAAAAGTGACCAAATAGTGACTATGTAGAACGAAAAAAGTAACTTTGAAGTACAAAAAATGTGACCAAAACAGGCCCATGCGAAGGACCCGTCCAGGGGGGACTGATAAACTAAATTTTGGAAACATATTACAATAAATGTTTCAAATTTTCGATAAGTCAAGAAATAAGAAATAAATTAGTTTCAAAAGAATTTCTTAGCAAATTTAAAATTAAAAAAAAATCTGAATTCCAACATAAATGTCCAATCTTGTACAAAACTTACCATGAATAGATGTTAGGAAAATGATAATAACTGTTAATTTTTATTCATCTAAATTTGGAATTCTTTTCTTCATTTTCAACTGGAAGTTTAGTGAGAAATTCCGCTGTAATTTTTTAATTTGAACAAAAAATATTTAATCACGATTTAAAATGTGAATTACCGATTACTGAATAAGAAATGAATTTTGAACAGAGTTTATTCAATGTTCGATGGTTTAATTTAATTTGATAAAAAGAAGAATATATTTATGATTATTTTAAAGTGCCAGTTATATAAGCCAGACATAAACCTTTAATGAAATAAAATCCTCCAGTTATCAAAATGTCATTTTTGAAGCTTAAATAATAACTTCATGTTCAACTACACTGACACAGAAATGTTAGAAAATGAGTAATTACGTGAATGATTAAAACTGATGAAAAATTCAAAATAATGAGTTCAAAACTTTTGTTATTAATATTGAAAGCACAAATCAAGTACAAATTTAGTTAACATTGCGTATTAAAATTTATTTTTAAAGTTGCTACTTAGAACAATTTTTCAAACTTTTTAGAATAATTTAAAAAATCATGATCGATCCAAAAAACATGATTTCATATAAAAAATATTAATAAAAAGTTTTTAAATTTTCAATCGCGGGTTTTTAAGCTTTAAATTACAAGCTCTGAGTATTTTGTCTCTTTTGATTAAAATATTGGGTCCTGAAAAAACAGAAGGTTGAAATTATGTTTTATTATTAAAAATTTAGAGTTAAAGGTTTTTGGTTGAAGAACACGAAAATTCAGAATTTAAAAACAAGGAAACAATATTTAAAAATATGTCTTTAAAATTTAAAAGTTTAATTAAAAAAAATTCGGCAAGTTGATTAGAAAATTAAAAAAAAAAACTGTACAGTAAAATTCGGTAAATTTATTTGAAGATTGAAAAAACAATATGGAAATAAAAAAGATTTTTAAAAACATTTCAGGAAGAGTTTTTTCAATAAACATGTTTCATTATAACCATTTTGGTGCTTATTTTTTAAATTATTGATTTGGTAAATAGTGTCCTAAACTAGAAATTTTGTCAAATTCGGCCGAACACATTTAGTTTTGGTGATAAAGAGTTTATTACTATTAAAATCAAACATTGCTAGATAACTGATTATGGAAAAATGTCATTACAAGTATTTTTGACATCACAGCAGAAAGTGTAAAAAAACCTGATTCTATTTAAAACTTATCAATTGATTCAATGATTTTGATTTGAGTTTTTATTAAAAAAAAGTGCAGAAACTTCTCTAAAGAATTTTAATTATTTTCAAAAGTCTTTTTTTGTGGCGTTTGAATAATTATTTTCAAAAGTCATTTCAATAACAAAAGCTGATAGAAATATTGCATACATATTTAGATTCGGGGAACCCAAATTAGTTGATATTACCGTTTAAATTCATTGCACCTAAGAAAAATGTAAATTTTGTGGCCTTGTGTAAATTTTTAAAACCCTTTTTTAAGTATTTAGAAGAACAAAAAACACGAAATAAAATTGAGTAATAAATTGTTTTTTTAAAGAATTCTTCATATCAACATAACATTTCTTATGACATTAAAAGTTTTTTTTTAATAAAAAAAAAATGGTTCGTTTCAATCTCAATCTTAGTTACACTTCTTAATAAAAACCTATTCTAAAGACGAGATAGTGTTTTTGTATATCAAGTTTTGAGTTCCAATACAAAAAATTGATTGAACTAAATATTAAAATCTACAATCAAAGTTAGTTTCAATTCATGAACGTCAAATAATATCGTAGATCGAAATGTCTCAAGCCAAGATTGATTTATGCCGAAATTCCGCCGGAGGCGAAAAAAAATTCTAAATGACTGATGAAGTAATTTACCGTTACTACCGTCAATATTAACACGCGCAATTCAAATTACTCTTTCATTGGTATATTTTCGGTGAAAAAAGTGACTTTTGGTGATAAAAGTGACCATTTTTCGGAAAATAGTGACTTTAGTGACCAAATGATGAAAAAAGTGACTTTTTAGTGACTGACCCAAAAAAAGTGACCAAGTCACTAAAAAGTGACTCGCTACCAGCCCTGCTATAAAATCTAGAGAATATCGAAAAAGGTCTTCTTCGTGGTGCATGCCGCATGCCACCGACCTACTCGATACGGTAAGAGCCCTTTACCGAACACATTTTGATTTTTATCTAAATCTTCCCAAACCTAAATTACAGCCAACAGCACCGATCGACTACCGATCAGCAAGCGGAGTATTGATCGTGTTCGGCGTGAAATTAACGTAAGGCAAAACACATGCAAAATATTCCACCAATTGCATTACACATTTTTCTGCAGATTAGGACGACAGTAGAGGAGGGCAGGAGAGAAGGGCCCCGTAGCCACTTTCTCGAATATCGAGCAAAGCACTGATCGCGTCCGACTTGAGATAAATGTAAGGCAAATTATTTGCAAAATATTCCCCTATTGCATCACATGTCTTCTACAGATTAGACGACAGCAGAAGAGGATAGGAGAGAAGGGCTCTGTAGCCACTTTATCGAACCCAACTCCCTGCATGTCAACGGCCTTCCTCGAGAAGTAAGCGGAACTTATTAAAACTAAAATCATTTGCCTAACACACTACATTCCACACTATAGGGCCGTTTTCGGGAGTTCGATCTTCTTCTTCGATCTTCGAAGTCATCGAGTCTCAACAACGTTGAAATCTCCGAGGTGACGGAGATCGAATGCATGCGGGAACGTACACTGCAAAAAAATCACACTTAAAGAGTATGTTTCCCCCACACATAAGTTTTTGAAAATGTTTAACACATTGATTTAATCTGAATCATATAAACATTAATTTTCTCACACATAAGTTTTATGTGATTTAAAAATATTAGGCTGACTAAAATGAAAAATAATTAAGTAAAGCAGAATGAGCGTGTACAAACAGTCAAATAATCATCGAACTGGGATTTCGATGTTTTCTCTGTTCTGTTTCAAAATGGCGATACGAACAGAACAAGAAAATTATTTATAAAAATCATTCTTGCCCGAAGCCACTGCAATATCGCGGAACTCGCAAAGGCCGAAAGTCATCGGGTGGCGTTCAACGACAGCGATCTGAATCCGGATGCAGTTGTTTTAAAAAATTTGGCGTGAGTATGCCGAAAGTTTGTCTTTTTTTTTAAGATAATAACCGTTCTCTTCCTTTTTTTCAGAACCTTTGCAGAACCAACATCAAATGAAAAACTGCAACACGAATATTGATCTGCTTCTTTCTTCGGATTCGGAAGGTTCAATAAAAAAAAAGTAACAGCATCGCGGTGGATGTATCGGAACATCCGGAACTGATTGAATAACAGTCTCCGTCGCTAGAGGTGGCTTTTTCATCCAACATCAACACCCTCCACGAAACTACACCTCTTGGATCTGGACAAAGATGTCAATTTTTGAACTTTCCTGGAACAATCGGTGACTCGCGATTCGGGACTCATCCAACTATTCGGTCGAAAAAGTGTCAATGTGAAAACAACGTCAAGTGCATTTTAAAATAAAAAGATTATGCTACCAAAGTTTTAAGTTATTGCCCATATCATTCTCCCTTTAATAATAAAAAGTAGTAAATTGAACGAATTTATAGCAGGAAGTTTTATTAAAGCAATTGGCCTATCATATAAACTGTAACTGCTGAATTTTATAACATTTATTTGAACCACATTTTCTTTTTATGTGTCATCGTATATAACGTTTCTATGTTTTTGACTATATTCGGGACACATATTTTTTAATTGTGGATCTAATTGCAAAAATCTATAAAGGCTGACACATAGCCCCAATGAGTCGATTTCGTTGAGTGTAGGAGAAGCCGAGTCGTCGTTGCATGAAGAAACGACAAAGCTGAAGGAAGAAGTTGCTGATTTCGGGAATTGAAGTGAGTGACTCGGAACTCACCACCCAGCATTGGGTGAAGGAAAATCGGGAGAGCGGAAGAATTTGTACCAGCACGATCGAATCAGCAGCATGCCGATGCATGCAGCATTCTACTAGCGCGCTAGTTGCGAGTATTTAGAACGGCCAGCAGGAATTAAGATCGCATCCAAGCGAACTCGAAAAGTGCCCCAGCAGCGGAGAACCGCTACTGGCAATCAATTAACTGTGTATCACTACGGATTTGAATGTTTGTATAGTTTGTAAGTAGCATTTAAGTAAAATCATAGTTCCTAAGATTATGTGGATTTGCATGCAATAATAAGCACGATTTCATGAACATGCAATCTGAATTTATTTATTTGCGCTATTTGATATTTTGAGCACCTTAACAACATAGAGAGTGCTTTAGCCGGGCGTGGACGATTATGCTACGGGGCTCGAATTGCAAATAGATTTCAAAGTAGTTTAAATCCGAATAGCCACGGATAAGGCGAATTAAAGAACGAATTTGCTGGGTTTCTGAACGCAAAAAAATCAAAAGTCGTTATAAAAGTTGAAAAAATCTTCAAATTTTTTTAATTGCTAACAAAAAAGGAAAAATTTCCATATAAATTCACAGATTATTGGCAACAGTGACGTCTCAGCTGGTACTAATACTAAAGCAAGGCTGCCTCGGCATTACCTGCTTTAAATATTCCTTGATCAGCCCCAAGGTTACATCCAAGGTGGGTATATATTCAGGAGGTGTTCCCGAATAACGAATTCCCGATTCAGCCATTTTGGCTATGTAGGCTATGCAACTATACGGAACTCATGAAGTTTGTTTACCAACAAACCACAGAAAAGCTGAGCAAAAAATAAACAAACTCATTGAGAGCCCCGCTCACTCCTCGCCTACTTACTGCAAAAGTCGGAGAACCTAGTGTATCTAAGAACCTTGGTTACATCATACCCGGACCTCATGGCTTCGTATGAACTGTTATGGATGAATGTATTGTGTTGATGTAGGTTTATATTGGAAGAACGAGTCAATCAGGTGGGCTAGTTTACCTACAGGTATTCCGGCATCCGTGTATATACCTGGCCAGCTGGCAACTGATTGAACCAGGGGACTGAGATAAACGGAGAATCATCGTCAATGATCAAACAAATTTTGCAGCCAATGATTGAATTTGTTATATTTTGTTGCAATTTGTTAGAGAGAATTAGAAGGTTTCAGTTAAAATGAGAGAAACCGGTGCTCAGAGAGAGTGAAAATGTGCTAATTGTAGCAAATTGTTACGATTTTTTAAGCAGTTGTGAGATTTTGATCATTACCATTCCAAATGCAAAGAATTCTCTCTCCACTGCAATCCCTTGGATTGAACGGATTGAACATTCTGATCATATAGTCAGTTATAAGAGGAAATACTTCTTACCTGTCGGCCACTTATGGGATTCGAACCCAAAAGCTTTCTTGCCGATACCGGGAATCGAACCCAGTACGCCTGGCATACCAACACCAGACTCGCGCCAGCCTATCCACTAGACCACATCGGCGCAACTAACGCTTTCTCTGCTCTACAGTAAACCCGATTTTTTTTTGTTTTTGATAATTTAATTGCAAACGAAAATTTTCGTAACCAGAATAGAATGAGTGATTAGAAATTACAGACAAACATGTTTATAATGTCCGCACGACGTAATCGATCCACCACCAAGTGAGCGATCATTTGTTGTTCTTTTTTTTTGTTCTTTCATTTTCTGTTTTTTTTTTTAACTTATCTCAAAATGCTCACACCAAAATTCCCAGGACAAATTTGCATCTCGTTATTCTTTTTTAAACGCAACCCATAACTTGACGGCATTGTTTCCCCTTTTCTCAATAACCTCTCAGTTGGTTGGATGTTTTGTGCCTTTGTTGTCCGCTGTTTTAGTTCTCTCTTTTTTTCCTTGCTATCCCGTGGTTTGTTTGCTCTGTTCTCAAACGACATTTATTGAATATTAAAATTTATTGATTTCCCCTCCCCGCCCATGACTGATTCCTTCCTCTTCTCAGTTCGTATTGTTTTCATTCTACTATGGCTCATATCAAGCCAGGTTGCTTTCCACTAAATGACCTTTTTTGTTGTCATCAGTTTTCGATCGTCGCTTTTTTATGTACCTAGCTGTTGCACCAGGTTGATGGTTGACGAAATTCTCAAACTTGAAAAAAAAGGTATGGACCCAATTGTTGACTGATTTGCTGATTTGGGTAACCACAAAACGAGTCAAAATTTTCAAATTGTCGTTGATGGTCACAGTTGATCAAGCAAATGATTTTTACCGAAAAAAGGAATCCTTTCAGTAATTTTACTTAATTTACTCTTAAACAAAAAAGCAAAGTTACTTTTGGAACGTTACCCTAGGGCGGGAGTTTAGCTCCCATGCAATTCAATCGATTGATCGTCAACCTTGAGAGTCGGGAACGAGCCCGAAACAAGGCATAAATGTTCCTGAGGAACGTGCGAGTTTCGGTTGCAGCAGCAGCAGCACCAGCCAGATCACTATCAGCTCCGAGCGAGCGGGATCTGGTTCATGCGAGTGAGGAGGGCATTATTTTTCCCTACCTGCTGGCTGGCTGATCTCCGATCTGATCTCGAGCAAGGCGAGGGCCCGCTAGGTTTTTTTGATCGAAACAGTTCAAGGTGCGCTCCAGACACACACATGGAGAATTGTCATCGGGATTTCACCGGGCAGGCTGGAGACACAGATTAACCGATGCTGATAAAATTGTAAGCTAATATAATGGCTTGGTATTGAATTTCCGAGTCGTTTTGTTTGCTCTCTGGTTTTTTTTACCGTTTCAACCGTCTTTTGGTTGATTACGTTCTAGGTATGCGAAAACTGAGCCATGATGCTGATTATCTTCCTATCCATACAAAGTGACAGTTTCAGTGACGTTGTTTGTTTGAAGGGAACGTTCGAAGTAATAAAAACAGATTCGTATTCACTGAATATTGCTGAAAGTTATACTTTCCTCCCAAAAAGCTATTCACAATGATGAATTTTCATTTCTTTACTGATATATTATCGTATTACGTTGTTGGTTATTATGGAGTTCATTTCTCAACTTGAACAAGCGTCGATTACACTCTAGTAAAATGTATATATAAATAAAAATAAACTACGATTATTAAAAAACAAAAAACTCAATAAAATCGGTTCTAATGACACAAACTGGTCAAAATTGCACCTACACACATCTAAGCTGTGTTAATCGTGGTCATTTTTGTGTAAATTTTCAATCTCACTAAAAACGCACTATCACTACACAAAATTTCATCGAATTAAAATCGTCCCAATAACACTTAAATATTAGATAAAAATTTCTCTACTTGGTAAAACTTAGGGGCAACTTTTAGTTTCGATATCGTATACATTCGTTTCATTGTTGTTGTTTCACATTCTTGGTTTAAGATGGGGATATGATTTATTTTTTTTTAACTTTATTGTGACTCACCTCCTCCTTACAGCCGATCGAACGCCTTGGTACTGGTCAGAATGTCCCGGCACAGTTTCCACACGTGCTTCGAAGCATTATCCAGGGCCGTCGGAGACTTCCCCTTAAACAGATCCAAACTCGGCAGGAAATAATGCGGGCAGCGTCGATTCTGCAGGCACGAAATCAACTGCAGAAATATCCCATTCAAGCGATCCCCGATGCAGTTGGCATCCCACTCGACCTCCCGCGGGTGTTTCTCGCACTCGTACAGCAGAAGTGTCTTCAGATGGTAATACGTAATCGGGCTCCCCGGAAGTTCCAAATGGCGATCGCACAGCGTTTTCAAAATACTCAAACACCTCTTCCGGTAGCCACCCTGCAGCAGTCGGTTCTCGGCTTCGGTAAAATGTAGTATCCAAGCGTCGCCCTCGATGTTTGCATTCTTCCCTTGCAGAATTACACTCTCTTTGGAAAGCAGATCGAACCCTTCCGATTTGACTTCGGCAACCAGTGCCGGGTGGGGCCATGGGATGTGCGGTATCGGCCAGTGAGCTGCCGATCGAGGCCAAATCCCGGTGCACTTGAAAGCCGGAGTTATCTGCACGATGTACCTCTCGCGAATCTTTAACTTGACCTCAGTGGTATCAGGAACCAACTTCACCATTTCCCTATACGGACATTTCTCCACGGCCTGTGCGACTAGAGTATGGAACCGGGAACGGATCTTCCGCGCCGATAGATACCCGGAAGCGGTGATGAATTCCACCCACAGGGACATCGATCGTTTGCGACCATCGCTCAGCTTAAGGACGGCCGCACCCGGAAGCGAACCATCGTCGACGAAGTTGAACACGCCCATCTGGTTCAGGTACAGCACCACCTCGAAGCTGTTCGGTGTGATCACCTCGATTCCTTCGAATCTGGACGAGGAAAAGAAGAATTTCAAATGAATAATGCAGCTACACAGACAATTAGTTATGTTTTTGATCGATATCAGCTCATAAGTTTTTCTAAAGGGTCAACATAATTGGTAGTTTCTTTCCCAACTGGAACGAATGCTCATTTGAAAAAAAAATCAATTTAAAAAAATCAATTATGGCGTCAGCCACGTTAAGATTGGACAGCAATACATCGGAAGAAGATAGATTCAAACAGAGTTTATCTCGGGATCTGTTTTTCTTAGTGTTAAGGATACCCGATTGACTAGTGCTGTGTCCTATAATGTATGTACTCGCTTGCCCGGTAAACATCGTTCTACCATCGATTCATTGAAAATTTATCCATGTTGAACTAGTCGTACACTCATCCTTTTGTAATCACTGAATAACTCGAAGTAACATTTGATTCACCTTTTGAATGTCTGTATGCAGTAGGTGCCTATACCTATAAGCCAAGTCGAAAATTTCAACAAAAAATTTTAAAACTTGTCAATCTCACAGGAGGCTATGGTATAATGTGTATAGCACCAAACCGAATAGCGACAGTAGGACTAGCGACGCTTTTTTACTAGCGAGATTCCTGTTCAGGTATCAGGTATCAGAAAAGGGGTAGGCTTGATAGCGGCACGTTATCCAAACAAACGGGATAATTGTGCCTAGCCTTTTTTTTACAGATTTCATCATATACCTGAGAAACCTGAAAACCATAAAAGGATTAGAAAATAAATAAATATTTAGGGCATAAAGCCGACCCACGTAGGGATTTTGAAGCATTTAAGCTTATAACCACATTGGGTGAAAAATGACAGATTGTTATTTTAGTTTAAATTCTTAGAATGAGACACACTTATATCAGGATAGGCGAGAGTACATAAAAGCTTTCTAGCAATCGAAAAACAGGCATATATGAGCTAAAAGAATCATACATTATTGATTCACAACTACAAAATTCAGGAGATTTGAGTTTACAATGATTAGAAAATGTTCTAACCAGGATGCTACAATGAGGGCAAATAAACGATTTTATAATGGCAAAGTTGGCATTTAGCCTATCCACATAGGGAATTCTGTTATTCGAAGGTTTGTTTTTCTTTTTTCAGTCCAGTAGGCGATTTCGATGAAGTACTCGAACATTGTTTATGTTATTTACTGTATATTTTCCTAAGGGCATCAATCGTATGCTTCAAGCCTCCTAGGAAACTCGCCCTGCGTCGTTGTTATTTTTAACGTCGCGACGTGTCGCTAGTAGGCAAAGCTGCTGTGATTATTAGCGCTCATATTTTGGATTTTTTCAGCATGCATAATATAAGAATGGATCCAATTGGGAGCATTTTTGAAATTTCTCAAACCCTAAGGAGTTAAAAGCTTCGTTTCGATTCCTGACTCATGCATGATTTTTTGCAGAATTTTTCAGTAACGTTTACATGAGTAAATTTTATCTTTTGAACCTTGTCTGGGAAAATTGAACATTTCTTGCATTCCAAAATCATGCTTCCGTAATTAGTGAACGTCCCCTTACACAACTTTTTCCAGTTTTTTGTGGTCATAGCCCTTTAATGCAAAGTGTTGTTTTAACCTTCCAAAGCCGTTCGCTAAATATCAGTTTCGGGGAAATTTGAGTTGTAATTTGATTTCGTTCTCCTGGCTGTAAATGTTAACCGATTTTGATGATATTATATTCATTGTGTAGGTAATTTATTCTATTTACTCAACATTTTAAAATAAAGTCGATATGTATTACCAGGTTTTCAGAAACTGGTTCAGAAAGGTAAAAGTCCGAATAATCAATTTTATTTTTAAAATACTCATTACTTCTGACAGCTTTTCTGTATTTAATTATTTCATTGATGTTTGAAATTGTCAAGAATCCATCTATTCGACAATGTATAGATATGTTGGGGTCCAATGAATGTTTTTACCGCTATGACAGATCTTCCGGTAGAAAAAAGTCTTACTTTAAAAAAAACGACATCCGGTTTAGGCTTTGCTTAGCTGTATTTCATTTCTCAATGAACCGATTTTGAAAACTCAAATTTTAGTTTTTTGGCGTTAATTTGATCATTATTTTCATAGAACATACTTGGTCTGTCAAAACTACCAGTTCATCAGTATATTGGAATGATGATAAAGATGTTTGAAATGTGCGCTTCGGGTCATATTGACCCGAACGGCTTTGGAGGGTTAAAACAACACACTTAGCTGAAGTAATGGAAGCACTTATTTGTTGTTTATATCAGAAAAATTTTACTTTAAGTAATTTTAATTGTAATTGTCATTTTTTTTTATTCAGTGACAATAACTTTTCTGTAAAGCTACATCATATCAGATCAAGAAGATTTTTAGTAAAAAAGAAAACAACATTGGAATGAGTAAACTCTATTTTCAGCTGGAGGTAATTTATTCTTCTTCTTCTTTCACCAACATAGCCAAAACATGTAAGCATCCTTGAAAATGAAAAACTTGCGTCCATCTTTTTTCTTTTCAACGTCATTCCCTGGAACTCCCTGCCAAAGGCTTCGTATAGGTTTTCATAAAAATAATGCAACGTTAAAGTCAAAAACTTTTAAATGATTGGATCTTACCAAAAAATTGTAATCAATGGGATACATTTTCTACTGATTTGGATTCGTGCGTCTTTAGTTGGCAGGAGCAGAACTGCTATTGAAACCGAAACGGCTAAAATTGATTTTCCTTTTATCACATCTTTCCGACCCATCCACTGGATTCTCCTATTAGCTACAACACTTTTCACAATTATGTTCTGCTTTGCGGTTAGAATCAGCTCGATTCGATGTTCAATAAACTTTTTTCATACTATTTAGTTACTCATGGAAAAAAAAAATCACGGAGTGGAAATTTTGACGTCCTTCCAAGGCAACACGCCTACTTGAACTCCCTATTTTCAGCTGCAGGTAATTTAATAAACAAACAAAACGAAAGAAAACAAAAGACAATCATTTTTTTTTTTTTTTTTGTATCGTTTATTTAAAGAGGGATTAACCTAAAGTTTTCACCCTCGGATTTCAAAAATACATTTTTACAATTTTTCATCAAATTTCACTGTACAATTCACTTATCTTTAGGAATCTTATCAGCTTTTCTTCACTTTCTTTGTTGTTTTGCAGTATCACTTCTAGCCCTCCTTCCGGTAATATACTCTGTCTTATTGTTGAATATTTTCGGCATTCCAAAAGAAGATGTTTCACAGTTATTATCACTCCACAAGTTAAGCATATGGGTGTCTCTTTTCCTTCCAGTATATGTTGGTGAGTTATCATAGTGTGACCAGTTCTTAGCCTGGTCAATATTTTCTGCTCCTTCCTTGTTCCAACGTCAGTCCATTTTCCCGTTATCGATTTGACTTCCCTTAACGCGATATCCTGTTCGTTCCTCCAGTTAACTCCATGTGTTTTCCATAATTGATGTCGTACCCATTTAAGCGCGTCCGCTTTAGGCGTGTTCATCAATAGCATATCTTCATCTCGTCCTAAATTGGCAAGTTGATCCGCTTTCTCGTTTCCAATGATGCCGACGTGACTTGGAATCCATACTAGCGTAACATTTTTCAAATATTTGTGTTTCTGAATGCTTTGAATTATTGGATGCTTCACACCGCTTTCAAGAGCTGTTAAAACACTTGCCGAGTCGGTGTAAATTACTGTAGGTGTGGTTGCTTGCTGGATTGCCAATTTGATCGCTGTTGCTTCCGCCGAGAATATAGAAAACGTGTTTGGTAACTGTTTTGAAATATTCCTCTCCATAGAACTGAATATACCAATACCAACTTTTCCATTGGCTAGTGAACCATCAGTAAACAATTCTGTTATGGAATTGTATTTATTGTTTTTGAGATTTGCAAAAAGTGATGTAGCTAATTTTTTGTTCCCTCCAGTTTTAAATTCTCGTTTAATGGTCCAATCGATGTTTAATGCGCCGTTTTTCCATTCTTTACCATTTTCTGTGTGGAGCTTTAGAATAGGGGGAATTTTGTGGTTGGTGAGGTTTTCAAGAAGGGAGTTTGCTCTGTTTAGTATATAATTTTCATTGTAGTTGACTCTTTCAGATATCCAGATGGCCTTTCTCGCCCAGTTTTCCACGGCGAGAAATTCGAATGGCAATACTCCGTTTTCTACATACAAAGCTTTTATTGGCGTTGTGTAGAAAGCTCCTGATACTGTTCTTAGCATATTATTGTAGGTTGCTTTCAGTTGGAGGATTTCTTGAGGCTCGAAAAATTCCCATCCATAAAATAATTTTGCTATTACAGTTGCAAATCCAATTTTTAAGAGAGTTTCGCGACTACCAAATCTGCTAATAACTTTAAGAAATCGAATCCTTGCTTCGCAATCAACTTTAACTGTTTTGATGTGTGAATTGGCATTTCCATTTTGGTTTATGTTTATTCCTAATATTCGAGTACTTCTTTTCCTTGGTATTTCCACACCGTTTGCTTTGAGCATTTTCATTCTGAAAAAGTGATGGCGACCTTTGGTACCGGAACATGTGTGTAATAGCGTACTTTTCCTGGCATTAATTGAAAATCCATTTTTCTCTGCCCATTTCATTGTAGCATCAATTCCTTTTTGTAAATTTTTGCGGCAAATAGCTGCAAATTTACTTCCACAGATCAACAAGATATCATCTGCATAAATTAATATTCTAATATTTCTGGGAATGTGTTCGAAAACTGTATTAATCACCAGTAGGAAAAGTGTTGGAGAGATTACTGAGCCTTGAGGCACTCCAGTTTCTTGTGGTCGAGCAGAAGACAGGGCTCCATTTACTCCCACTCGAAACATCCGGTTTTGAAGAAATTTTCTTACCATTTGATAAGTTCGATTTCCGATCTTTATTCTCACTAACGCTTGTAAGATGCCTTTTCGCCAAGTTCTGTCGAAAGCCTTGGAAAGGTCGAGTGAAACTAGTTCTGAATGTTTCCTTTCATGACGGTGCTCAGTTAATATGTCTTTTAATTGACTGAGGTAACTAGTGGTGCCTCTACCACTGCGGAAGGCATGTTGATTGCGATGGAAAATATTATTTTCTTCCAAGAAATACTGAAGTCTGCGATTTATCATTCTTTCGTAAGTTTTCGCTAAGCATGAAGTAAGTGCGATTGGACGGAAATTTTCTGAATCACCTGGTTTGGGAATAGGAATAACTATACTTTCCCTCCATTCAATTGGGTAATCTCCCCTTTGCCATAAATCATTGAAAGACTTAAGTATAACTCTTTTCGCGATTGGTGACATATTCGTAATCATACTATATGTTATTTCGTCCGGCCCGGTGGCTTTCCCAACACATTTACTCAGAGCTGAATTTAATTCTGCACCTGAAAAGTCGGTGTCCATAAATTCATTGTTCGATATAAATGGTGGAAGTTCTATGTTTAGATCTGGATGACTGTTTTGAGTGAAATTTTCTTGGAAGTTGTCTGCGATGTGATTGGCTATCTTTTGTGGATCTTCAGTGTACTCTCCTCTTATCGTCATTTTTATTTTCTGGGATGTTTTCTTTCCCGTTATTTTGCCAAATTTTTGCCACATTTCGGAGGTTGGAGTGTGGGCGTTGAAAGAACTGGCAAACTCTTCCCAGGCTTTCTTTTTACCCTTTTGGACCGCATCTCTTGCCTCGGCTCTAGCATGTCTAAAATTTTCGTTTCTATCTCCCCAATTATCGTCGGTTCTTGATGTTTTGCGTAAAATCTTCCATTTTTCTTTCCTGTTTCGAATTTTTGCTTCAATTTCTTCTGTCCACCACGGAGCGTATTTTGGAGCAGTGTTTCCCGTTGTACGCGGGATTGCGCGTTTTGCGGTTTCGAAAATGGCCCTAGTAATATTACCTATATTTGGTAGCGTTATAGAGAGCAGTTCGTCGCTTATGTCTTGCTGGTATTTCTCCCAATTAGCTTCTTTGATTTTCCATTTTTTAACAGTAGGCAGATTTTCAAATATTCCATCAAGCATAACTAAGATAGGAACATGATCACTGTTAAAGGGTTCAGAGTGGGTTGACCATTTTAATCTACTAAGGATTGATGTGGATGCAAAGGTTATATCGATTGATGTGTCCTGATTATTTTGAGTTGGACTAAATCTAGTAATTGAACCGTCGTTTAGTGCAACCATTTCGTTTTCAGCTGCCCAATTAAAAATCATTTCACCCATCGGATTTGTAGAATTGTCCCAAGCAATATGACGACCGTTAAAATCTCCTCCTATTAAAAAAGGGGGGTGGAGATTTTCTACTATAGATCTTAGCGCTTCCTTTGCCATGTTAGAATATCCTGTTTTATAGTGGTTGTAAACGCAGACTAAAGTTACTTTTAATGGAGAAAGTAACCTGACTGCTACCGCTGGAATGCGTGGATCGAGGTCAATGATTTCGTGTGGTACTTGTTTCAATACTCCAAGTACCGCATGCCCTTTTTTTGAATTTGGTTGAAATTTAGATGTATAAATATTATAGTTACGTTCCCAAAAAGTACTATAAGTATCAGTGAGTGTTTCTTGCAACATTATACTTATCGGTTGTTTGTTCCAGACCATTTTCGTTAGCTCCACTTCGTTCCTCCAAAATCCTCGTATATTCCACTGTAGTATCAGTAGTTGGCCTCTAGATCTCGCAGACCGAGGCGATGGCGCTGCATGGGTGGGTGGGTGCGAAAAACCTCTACTGGTTCCTTCGCCGGGGTCAAAGTGTGCTGATATGTTCGCCCTTCCTGGTGTTAGCGAATTGTGGGTGGTGTGTTGTTGCGAATTTTGTGATGACCTAGGAAGGGTGAGCGAGTTTGAAACTGTTCGGTCTGAATTGTTAAGGGAACTTACTTGCAAGTGCCCCGGTTGCCCCCGTACGGCACACTTTCGACGAACATCTGGCGTCCCAGGATCATGCCAAGCAGCCGACGGGGGGCGAGGGCTTTGGGACATCGTTGCGCCTATCTGGGCTGTGGGAGAAGGTTCACCCTCTACGGGTATGAGGATTGCGTCCCGGAGGGCTAGCCTACCAACCCACATATTACCCGGGAACCCTACTTCACTTTCGGAGATCCCGTGCCACAGATGGCCTGGTAGCTCCGTGATTTCGTTGTTTATGTTTCTGATGTTGTTGGTGGTTGGTGATGGTGTGTCGATCATTTGTTCTGTTGTTGTATATGCTGATATCATTTCACTTCCGAAAAAACTGCTCGTTGGTTGCCTCCATACTTTCGTCGGAATCGTCTAATATTACTTCTTCTTCTTCTTCGTCTTCATCTTCTTCAGTTTCCGTTTGTTTTGCGTTCTTGTTTTTCTTCTTGTTGGCTAAAGGAGATAGTGGTCCTCGTTTTCCTGTTTTCTCACCAGCATTTTTAGACTGTTGTTGATTTTTACTTGTTTGCCTCGTTGCCATTGGAGATGGCGGGTTCATCTGCGTATTTACTTTTTTCGGAACATTTTTGGGAACTTGGAATCCAAGTTTTGGCTCATGATCTTGATTTTGTTGTTTTTTAAGTTGTTGTTGAACTGCAGCATGAAATTGCTCTGGCTGTTGTTGTGGATTAGCAACAGGAGTTGTCATTCCAGATGCTGGAGATCCAACTCGGCTGCGATCTTTGTTTGGGGTAATTGTTGGGGAAATATTGTGTTCGCGGAAGTAGTTTTTTACTCTTTCCTTGTATAAGGAAAATTCGGCTTCAATCTTCGAGTAGTGTTCTTTTTCTTTCATTAGAATATCAATTTTTTCAGTCAGAGTTTTCACGTTTGTTATTAGAGATTCAATGATTTTATCTTTCTTGACACTGTCCGCATCGGTGACCGATGCATAAGTGGGTGTAGCGTTTGGCATGCTAACCCTTTTCCGAGCTTCAGCCCAGGAAATGGACTCATCCGTTTTTACGCGAATGACCGCTTCCTCATGGCGATACAGAGGGCATTTCCTCCCCGCCGCGGAGTGTTCGTTATTTTCTTCAGGACAGTGTGGGCATTTGAATTTTTCTGTGCATGTGTTTTCGGTGTTTGAGTGATTACCGGCACATCTAGTACAGCGCGTTTTCCCTTGACACCTTTTTTTGGTATGCCTGTACTCCAGACAATTCCTGCAAATCATTGGACTTTCGTAGTAAGTACGAACCGCGACTTTCATCCACCCAAAGTACACTTCTTGAGGAAGACGTGTACTGCCGAATGTTAAAACCATTAAAGGTGTATTAACTGGTTTTTTATCGACGAATTTTGTTATTTTTCTGACTGCAGTAACTCCCTGGTTTTTGAGCTGTTCTAAAATTTCATTTTCCGACAAATTGGTTGATTCCGGCTGGAAAACTATTCCTAATGTTTTGTTGAGTCCGGGATGATCGAAAATATCCACCGTTGTATTATTATCGAGAACCTTTATTTTCTTCAATTCATCCGCTAACTTGATATTGAAGGTGCTGAGGGTGTAACTTAACCCTCTTCCATCAATCGACATCTCTACCTCTTTTTTAAGCGGTTTTCCCAATTTACTCTCGATTATTGATGAGAACCAAAATGGATTGTTTGGTAAGGGGTTAGGATTTTCTGCTGCGCGTTTGACCATGAGAAATATTTTGCGACCGTCAAATGTTGACGAACGCATATAGGGGGGGATTGGAGATGAATCCACATCTACTGTGGAACCCCCATCCCCGGGGGACGCGCCGGGCATGGCGCTTCAAATTTGCACACCTTTTCTACCAGATTCACTTGCGATAATCAATAGGGAAGTAGGAAGAGTACCCTAATAACCCAAATTGGAAAGGGAGCCCCCACCCACCCCTCACTTCCGTTTCCGCTTTCAGCGATAACTACAACTATCGCTACCAGGCGACCAGGTTCGCTAGGGCGTGTTTGCTATCACCACCAAACACTCAAGCACGTGTTTTCAGTAGAGCTTTCCTGCTCTATTTTTCACTCCCGCCACTGCGCGTGGTAAGCGCGCCTCTCTTCTATTAATTCTCTCACTCCCGTTCACTTTGACCCGTAAGCTTTTTATGGCAAGAGCGAGCTTTCGCTTTGCTGCTACCACTATTACTCACTCTCTCTGTTTCGAACTGCTCAGCTGTTCCGCTTGTTTGTCTTCGTAAACACTACCGCGCGCCAAAACAATTTCGAATTTTTTAGCCCTTCACTTAGGCTGCCCGATATACGGGACTTCACGCACACTATTTCGTGCTCACTGTATCTATAGGGGACTATCTATATGTGCTTTACCCAAACCCGAGGGGAATTATCGAAATAGTATCACTCAACTAAATCTCTCTGTGCTCACTTCACTGAGTTTGATTTTCAAAACACCATTTACCGGATGTTCATGCAAAAGCTCAACGATAAAGAATATCCGTTTATCACTTCCGACATGCGATTTTCGATAGATTTATCCGCCGAACGATTTGATAGAACTGCCTCTTACCACTGAATCTGAATTACATGACAATCATTGCAGCAGGAGTTTGTATGTGATTTTGAATGTGTCATATCAAGGTGTTCAATTGACGGAGATAGGTGAACCGTTCCAGAGCGACTTCCCAAAACAAGCTCGCTTTTCCTTCCAGATGTATGCTTCGGAATGATGAAACACTTGACGTCCTTTTTGCAGATGTTGGGTAACATATCTTGCAAGAATTCTGGGATAAACTTGTCGCACAACAGCATATTTGCAGTTGACAGTTGGAGTCCAGCCCGCGACCAAGGATTGATTTCCGAACGCGTTGAGTCGAGTCTGCCCCGGATGTTGAATACAAACCGTACAGCTGACTTAAGACACATATTTAGTCGCTTCTTGAGAGCGGCTGTTAATCCTGAATAATAGATTATGTTGCAGTAAGACAGCAAATGAACTATGACGGATTGAACCAGTTCGAGGCGAGTAGGTCGAAATAGTACGGAAGAGAAGCGACGAAAGTTTCTCAGAGTACCGAAAAGCTTTGCTACGACGTCATTTACTTGATGGGTCCATGTTTATTCCAAGGTTCTTGACGGAGGTTGAAAGTGGTACAACCTCTCCTCTAAAAACTAAGTCCACGTTCAGCACAACGGTGCCGGTTTTACTGAACACAATAGCTTGGTCTTTTTCAGGTTCGGTACGAGACAGTTGTTATTGGATCATTCCACGATTCTTGTCAGATCTTGATTAACTTGCTCGATGAGGTGGTCTACTTCGTTCATAAAGCCAGACATATACAGCTGTAAAACATCAGCGTAAAGATGGTATTGGCATTCCATCACAGCGTTCGGCAGACTATTGATGTACGGGCAGAAAAGAAGTGCACTCAGACAAGAACCCTGTGAAGTGCCATCGATGAGCTCCCGTTCAGTTGACAAGCTCGTACTAAGTCGTACAATTTGTGAACGACTGCTCAGAAAGGATACTAATATAAGATAATATAAGGTCTTAAGCTTCGCTTGTAAAGAAAAACTGTTATTCTCATTTACTTTTCAGTAAACGACGGTTTACGCAATTGAACGCCAAAGAGAAGTCTACAAGCACCATGATTGTGCAATCACCTTTATCTAGACCGCTATAAATGCCATGAGTAACCTTTGCTAATGCGGTAGTGGTGCTGAAATATTTTCTGTACCCAGACTGACGCTCAACCAAAAGAGGAGGTGTGGAGCAGTCAAGATATTCAGTTATCTGGGAAAGCATGACTTTTTCGAATATTTTCGGTATTGTCGGTAACTTACTGATAGGGCGAAAGTCTTTGGGTTGTGCAGGAGCAGAAATCTTAAGGATAGGAGTAACAAGAGCCTTTTTTCGGATATCGGGAAATGATTCAGTATCGACTATGAAGTTGAAAAGTTCACCAAGGATGGAAAACACAAAAGGACGTTGGAGTTGGATTTGATTGAAAAAAAAACAGCATATTTGAGTCCCTATTCCTCGTCCTAAAGCAGTTCAGAAGCACAATGCGCACATGGGCAGCGTAGACCTACTCGACAGTTTGATTGTAAGATACAAAATTTCATACAAGAGTCACAAACGGACCACTCGACTGTTTTTATCATTTTTCAAGTATGGCAAGTTGCCAGCATTTGGTAGCTGATCTACATATAGTCTTTTTTCCGAAGCATTTTTTTTTTCTTGGACATTGAATAACTTAAAAATGCATAGTTGTAGTTGAATATTGTCAGAGACTCATATTTGAGATGCATTACGAGGTTTTTAAAACCAGACATTTTGTACAAATCGGTTGAGAAACCAGAGATATTGCGGTATGAGTCAGTAGTGTCCAATTAACACTTCAAGAACACTACCGGGTAAAAAAATCTGGCATGGTTTAGGATGAAATCAAGATTCGCCTAACAAACTCATAAAGGCCTATTCATCCCGAGGTTTGTATACCTGCTTCAAGAAATGACGCAATACATTGTCATTATACTGATCCCAATCATTCACTATGTATCTGATGGGTCGCGGATGCGACATCGTTAAATTCGAATCTAGCAAAAATCGAAAAAACGACTAATGGGCAAGGTTGTCGAAATTCACAGAAAAATCTATAGTTTTTTTTTCGCAAAAACACAGTTTTTTTCAACAACCTTGTTCAAAGGGCGTCACGTGACATTTGTAAAAATCGTAATCTATCAGCAGTGATACTGGAGACTGTTATTCGAGTGTTTTCAGGGACAATATGCCGAAAGCAATATACTTCCATAACACGTTTCAAGTCTTTCCATTCAGTTTCTTTATTGGCATTGATGTTCAAAAGTTGTTATTGATATTATAGATTGAATCAATCATTTAGCCAAGTAGAAACGTAGGTTATAAGAAATTGATTTTGAGAAAAAAAAACGAATAAATTTCGCATATTACTTATTCGATCAGATTTGACGGAATGGCCGTAATACCCAAAAAAAAAAAAATAATCCACAAAATTTCGAAAACGACAAAAATATGAAATATAAAATTATTCTAATTAGAAAAAAGGTTTTTTTAAGAATACCAAAAAATTTGTCACTTAAATTAGTTTCTTAAATCCCATTGAAGATATGGAGAAAAATAAATGTTTACCAATCTACGTTAGCAAAAACATAAAAAATTTATATCGAATTACACAGATGCTCACGGTATTTAAAAAAAAAGGATTGGTTTAAGACTTCCATAGCCAAGCCAATAAAGTGATGCAAATTTGATATTCGAAAGAAGCTTTAATAATTTTCAACCATAAACCTTTTGTCACTCACCTGCCATTGCACTCGACCAGGCTGGAGATGAAGCGCGGTTCCTGGTTTTTAAAACCAGAAATTCTGTACAAATCGGTTGAGAAACCAGAGATATTGCGGTATGAGTCAGGAGTGTCCAATTAACACTTCAAGAACTCTACCGGGTAAAAAATCTGGGACGGTTTAGGATAAAATCAAGATTCGCCTAACAAACTCATAAAGGCCTATTCATCCCAAGGTTTGTATACCTGCTTCAAGAAATGACGCAATACATTGTCATTATAGGTACTGATCCCAATCATTCACTATGTATCTGATGGGTCGCGGATGCGACATCGTTAAATTCGAATCTAGCAAAAACCGAAAAAACGACTAATGGGCAAGGTTGCCGAAATCCACAGAAAAATCTATAGTTTCACAGAATTTTATGCAAACTTACAGAAACTATGTCACAGAACACAGAATTTTAGAAAATTCTCAGATCTCGCAAATTTTTAAATTTTGTATGCATTTCCAAAGATTATAGACTTTTATGTATTATGAAATTGGTAAAGTAAATGGTATTTTTCTGAAGTCAATAGTAAACAAGACCAAATTTGTCATGAATTCCCAATGAAAATAATGAAGATAGCATCACAGAAAACCATCACAGACCATCAGGTAAAACCGATAAGATCACAGAAATTCAGAACATTTTGTTTCGCAAAAACACAGCTTTTTGCAGCAACCTAGCTCATGAGCCGCCGCGTGAGTGTTTGGAATATGTTCGTTTTGTCCACATTTGTAAAAATCGTAACCTATCAGCAGTGATACTGAGACCGTTATTCGAGTGTCTTCAGGGACAATATGCCGAAAGCACTTATGCCGTAACACTTTTCTAGTCTTTGTTTCTTGATTGGCATTGATGTTTAACAGTTGTTATTGATATTATAGATTGAATCAATTATTTAGTCAAATAATCCTAGAAACGGAGGTCATAACAAATTGATTAAAAAAAAGTTTACATATAACTTATTCGTTCAGATTTGATGGAATGGCCCTTAATACTCTCAACAAAATAAAAAAATCCACTAAATTTCGAAAACGGCAAAAATATGAAATATGAAATTATTCTAATCAAAATAACCTTTTTTTTAAGAATACCAAAAAAATTGCCACTTAAATTAGTTTCTTAAATCCTATCGAAGATATGGAGAAAAATAAATGGTGACCAATCTACGTTAACAAAAACATAAAAATGTTACATCGAATTCCAAGATACTACCGGTGTTTTAGAAAAAAAGGATTGGTTCTAGACTTTCATAGCAAAGATAATAAAGTGATGCAAATTTGATATTCGAAAGAAGCTTTAATAATTTTCAACCATAAACCTTTTGTCACTCACCTGCCATTGCACTCGACCAGGCTGGAGATGAAGCGCGGTTCCTGCACCTCGACCTCCCGCAACACCTCCTGCACGATTTTGCAGATCTCGCGAATCACCCGGGCAATGTTGCCCATCCGCATCTGGACCTTTTCCGCGTAGTACTTATTGATCTGGAAAATGGTCTTCGACTGCACGGCAATCATCTCCGGTGGGACCAGCATCGTTGATCTGTGTAATGATTCCTTTTTTGCTACTCAACCGGTGCCGGCGGGAAATGTAGGTAGGCACCTAATTCGATTCGTGGAACTCGTCCAATTGCACTAATCCAATTAGCAGTCCCCAATATCACTACTGCTGGCAGCTCACCAGTTTTAGTAGGAGAATTCCGACTGCCCTCCTTCCGTTAGCGGAAGAATTCGACTGCCCTGGTTTTCACGGATGGCGCCACCTGACCGATCAGGGAGACGCTTCTTTGTTGTTAGGACAGACACGCCGTCGCCCGGGTATTTCAATCGATACGTGAACTCCCCTGTGAGTTCTGCCCAACCAAACCCCACCCGAGGGATGCCGACGAACAACCGAGAAACAATACGCTCCGATCCGATTCCGGAAAATTGCTAGCTCGCGCGCGCCTCCGCTCGAGATTTGCGGAAGATGATTCGGACACGGTTGGAGAAAAACAAATGAAACAGATATTCCTTCCATAATACACAGAAACATACGGGCGCCGCCACCGCAAAATGTGAGCAGTGCTGCGGTGCGGTACTTCATCTCTCGTCGACACATTCCACGAATGGCCAATGATGGGGTACACATACGCGACCGACGGCATGCACACATACATAGCCCATCGTCGTCGACCTCCCGCTACTACAAGCGGCCCCATAAACGCAAGCAAAATGGAGAAAGCGCCAAAATAACCACTATTGCACATCAACCTCCCTTTTCTTGTTCCTCCTGCTGCCAGTCAGTCAGTCAATGGGGAGCTCCTTCTGCCGCTTTTCAACCACCAATACAACCAAGGACCCGGGCCCCCATCCCATCATAAATAGCATCGCAACAGCCTGGCAGGATCAGCAACATTACGGAGCTGGAGGGAAAATCGCAAGTGCGGCGGTACCTTGAACAAACATAAAATCAGTTGATTTACGACTGCGGCAACATGCCACTTACCTGTAGGTACGCAACACACTGCCCCTTCATCCTTTCAGTCTTCATCGCCTTTCGTCGAAAACTCCACCATGCCATTCAACTTTAACGATGAAGTTGAAGAAGGAGAAAACAGAAACATGCAGCAAAAACCACGTGCTTGCAAACCAACACCAAACTACCCAACACAGAAGCTTATTTTACAGTGCTCGCCGCTGCGCGGCGCCACCTTCGATAAACAATCCATCAACTGATATGCGTGTACGTGAATTTCCCACACAACGAATAGCACCCCAAAGAAGGCGTGGCCTAAAATCGATTTCCAACACAACCTAAAGTAGCGATGGGGTAGGGAACAGAACAAAAAAAAATATGGCGCACGCACACCATTCCGGTTGCCGGTCGATACTGCTATGCGGTTACCAATCATTGGTAACCCAAACGACGTCCATTAGCTCTGATGATAACTGCGGATGGAAATGGTTTATAATTTATAGCGGACGAAGGAATTTTCACAGCATCGTCATTTTTTTCTCTTCTCTGTTGAGCTGAGAGGGTTTCAATTTGGAGGCGCTGCGCTGTAAATTAAACGGTTCTATGGGTTTTAGTGTCTCTCTGACAAATTGGTCGAAATTGATCGTTTGTGGATGCCTTGGTTGAAGTTATTTAATGAAAGTTTATAGAAGAAATATTCAAAAACTCGATTCAGAATTAGAATTTTCTCTCCCGCTGCACTGTATAAAAAAAATCCATTAAAACCGAGGATTTAAATTAAAAATTTAAAGTTAAGAACCTAAACGAAATTTCATTTATGAATTTATGTCCGACAATCAGAACCACAAACCGTATAACGAACGAAATTTTGGATTTGTTTTTCTTCATTTTCATTTTTTGATTTTTATTAAACCGTTCACTAGCTCCTTAAACGTTTGATTTTATTTCATTTCTATGATTTTCTATAATTTTTTGCGATTATTTAAAAAATGCAAACATAAAAAATAATAGCATTCAATGAATATTTGTTTTTATATTTGATCGATTTAGTTTTGTTTTGATTTTCCATATGGCAGTTTTCAGTGTAAACAGTTTGTTTTCATTTACCTTTAAACAAAATTATTCAAATAGCATTGATTTTTTCTATACTTTGTTGTGGTTATTTTGTCTTTTGTATATTGTATTTTCAACAATTTTTTGACTCGGGTCATTGTTGAGAATTTCTCCCTTTAAAAAAGCCAATTGAAACGGTAATTAATATGGATATTTGAAGTATTCTTTTCAATTTTCAAAATTTGACATTCATTTGAAATGTGTTTACGATGTCAATCTTTTATGTTAATTTTGAAAATCTCAATTTTTATTCTAATTAATAATTTGTTCTAGAATTTCACATTGCGTAATTTTATAACTGAAATATTATTTGACTTGGATAGGTTCATTTTTTGTTATACATGAATAAGATGTTATGTTTTACTCATAAATGTTTTTCTTTTGAGTTTTCGTTATTTATCAAAATTTTGAAACTTCTGTGTTTTTTTCTAAATTCATGTTTTGTGTAATGTAAATTTCTTTTTTATTTTATTTTTTCACGAAAACACATTTATACTCACTAGGCTGGTCAGAATCTGACAGAAAAAAATATTAAACGATTCTGGGTTCCTTTCGGGCCAAATAACAACTGTGCAAATTTTTGAGACTCTAGAATTTGAAATGGGCTGTAGCATAAATTGCAAGTTAAGGCTATGATCATTTAGTATCCGGGCACTTTATTTCGGTGATATCTACGTTAATAGAGCTCGGATATGCAAAACTTTAGTAGCGTTGTGTTGGTTATAAAAAGAACTATCATGCCTATTTTTGATAGATTTTTAAGTTATCGTGTGTTTGAGATATTTACGACGCAAAAAGACATGATAAAAATAATTTTGCACAAATTTGCTCCTTTTACGCATTTTGCGCCTCGAAAATTCTTCATTGTTGACTTGAATGCTCATGAACTGTTGATTTTTTCTGTTTTTTTTTTCGAACCAAATGGTTAAGAAGTATAAGGAACCACTCTAGGATGCTCACGAAGCTCAAACCAAGCATCTTAGTGGAACCTTTTATCTTAAATATGGTAAAAAGTCTATGGTTATTGGGGATAACTGAATGCAGACTCCTTGAATAATCCAAAAATTCCATTTCCGGCAGGCAAAAAGTGTTGCCTGACTAGTAGACACTAAGTAAATAACTAATAATGATTAGTTCCAAAGATTGTAATCTGTGCATCCGGTTTTTACGCAATATGACAGATGTGTTCTGATGGACAAAAATAAAATTATGTTAAAACCGGATTTAAGAGATCAAAGTCTTCGAAATTCCTTCTCATGAAAAGGTTCCAACACGATTCAAATCGCTTTTTCCAGGTAAGTTTGTGTAAAATATCATGATTTTGCAAAGGTTTTGCTTCTGTGGTGAAAAAAAATAATCAATACATGAATGAAAAAAGTGTGCAAAGATAAAAAAAGATTTTATGAAAAAGTTAGAGTATTTCTTGAAATCATTGATAAATATATTTTTTTGTATTTTTACATTAAACGTCATATTAACACCTTCATTTCCTCCATAGAAAGTTTTTCGATCAAATGAATAGTTTTTAAAATACACACGTTTGTAACTGCCCGGATGCTAAATGATCATAGCCTTAGAATGGAAATGAGTATGGAAAAAGTTACCTTTTTTATTCAGGTCTCAGGTTCCGTGTAGCAGGTTTCATGTCCCTCAACTTTCGGATCAGTTCCCCCAGTCCCAACTTCAAAAGTTTTTTTACATGGTTTTCTGCAATTAGCACGTTTTTTGCACGGTATTTTGAGCGGTACGTTTACTTTACTGTATGCTTCTTTTTTTCTCCTGTTTTAATTTATTTTGGATTGGCGTGTAAAATTTATTTTTCATTTGCTTTAATTTTTAATTTTCATGTCTTATCTGTTAGACTATATTCTTAACGTCATTATTTATTTTATTTTTCATTTCAATATTCTTGTCAACGATAAATTTTCGCCTTACTTTTTCTTTTCAAATTTTTGTTTATTGTCTTATTTCATTTTTTAAAGTTTTCAAAATTTATTTTTGAATTTTTGAATTTTTTTTATTATTTTATAATATTTTTTCGTTTATTTTTTCTATTGTTTTTATAAATCTTTATAATTGTTTTTCTTTTTTTTTTAATTTTTTTTTACATTTTTTTCATTTTTTTATTTTTTTTTATTTTTTTTTTACATTTTATTATTTTTATTACATTTTTCCCATGCTTCCTTTTTTATTGCATTTTTGTTCATGATTCCTTTCTCTACATTTTTTTCATGATTTCTTTTTTTTTTTGTTTTTTTTTCTTTTTTTTCTATTTTCCTTTTTGTTTTTGCATATTTTTAATATATTTTTCTAATTTTTTATATTCTTTCTCTTATTTATATTTTTATCTCTTTTTTATCATTTTTTAATTTTTCTCTTTTTTTCTTTTTTTATTTTTTGCTCTTTATTTCTCTTTTTTTAATTTTCTTCTATTTTTATAGATTTTTTGTTTTTTATTTTATTTTATCGCTATTTTTATTTAATCTCTTTTTCCCCTTTTTGTCTTTTTGTCTTTTTGTCTATTTTCCTTTTTTTTATTTTTTTATATTTTTTTCTTTTTTATTTTTTCCCTTTTTTATTTTTTCACTTTTTTCTTTTTTCTCTTTTTTATTTTTTCTTTTATTTTCGTTGTAATTTTTTTTGATTTTATATATATTTTTTCTCTCATTCTTTTTTCTGTTATTATTTTTTCTCTTTTTTATATTTTTTTCTATTTTTTCCCCTTTTTTGTTTTTTTTTCTCTTTTTTTATTTTTTTCTTTCTGTTTTTTTTTTCTCTTTCATTTTTTTTCCCTTTTTTTATTTTTTTCTTTTTTTACTTTTTTTATTTTTTTTTATTTTTATTTTTTTTTATTTTTCTCTTTTTTTATTTTTCTCTTTTTTTATTTTTCTCTTTTTTTATTTTTCTCTTTTTTATTTTTTTTTCTCTTTTTTATTTTTCTTTTTTTTTCATTATTTTTTCTCATTTTATTATTTTTTCTCTTTTTATTATTTTTTCTCTTTTTATTATTTTTTATTATTTTTTCTTTTTTTCGTATTTTTTGCTTTTTTTATTCATTCTGTTCTCATTATTTTTATTTCTTTATTATTTTATTCTCTTTTCGAGTTTTGTTTCTTTTTCTATTAGTTTTTTTATTGTTTCTCTTTTTTTTATTTTTTCTCTTTTTTATTTTTTCTCTTTTTTTATTTTTCTCTCTTTTTAGTTTTTCTCTTTTTTATTTTTTCTCTTTTTTTTATTTTTTCTCTTTTTTATATTTTCCCTTTTTTTAATTTTTTTTTTATTTTTTTTTTTTTTTATTTTTTCTCCTGTTATGATTTTTTCTCTTTTCTTTATTTTTCTCTATTTTTTATAGTTTCTCTTTTTTATTTTTTCTCTTTTTTTTTATTTTTTCTCTTTTTTTATTTTTTTTCTCTTTTTTTTTATTTTTTCTCTTTTTTTTATTTTTTCTCTTTTTTTTATTTTTTCTCTTTTTTTATTTTTTCTCTTTTTTTAATTTTTCTCTTTTTTTATTTTTTCTCTTTTTTTATTTTTTCTCTTTTTTTATTTTCTCTCTTTTTTTATTTTTTCTCCTGTTATTATTTTTTCTCCTGTTATTATTTTTTGTCCTGTTATTATTTTTTCTCTTTTCTTTATTTTTCTCTATTTTTTTTCTCTTTTTTTATTTTTTCTCCTGTTATGATTTTTTCTCTTTTCTTTATTTTTCTCTATTTTTTATTTTTTCTCTTTTTTTATTTTTTCTCTTTTTTTATTTTTTCTCTTTTTTTATTTTTTCTCTTTTTTTATTTTTTCTCTTTTTTTATTTTTTCTCTTTTTTTATTTTTTCTCTTTTTTTATTTTTTCTCTTTTTTTATTTTTTCTCTTTTTTTATTTTTTCTCTTTTTTTATTTTTTCTCTTTTTTTATTTTTTCTCTTTTTTTTCTCTTTTTTTCTCTTTTTTTATTTTTTCTCTTTTTTAATTTTTTCTCTTTTTTAATTTTTTCTCTTTTTTTCATTTTTTCTCTTTTTTTTATTTTTTCTCTTTTTTTATTTTTCTCTTTTTTATTTTTTTTCTCTTTTTTATTTTTCTTTTCTTTTTTTATTATTTGTTCTCATTTTATTATTTTTTCTGTTTTTATTATTTTTTCTCTTTTTATTATTTTTTATTATTTTTTTCTTTTTTTTGTATTTTTTGCTTTTTTTATTTATTCTGTTCTCATTATTTTTTTTTTTTTTATTATTTTATTCTCTTTTCGAGTTTTGTTTCTTTTTCTATTAGTTTTTTTATTGTTTCTCTTTTTTTATTTTTTCTCTTTTTTATTTTTTCTCTTTTTTTATTTTTCTCTATTTTTAGTTTTTCTCTTTTTTATTTTTTCTCTTTTTTTTATTTTTTCTCTTTTTTTATTTTTTCCCTTTTTTAATTTTCTTTTATTTTTTCTCTTTTTTTATTTTTTCTCCTGTTATGATTTTTTTTCTTTTCTTTATTTTTCTCTATTTTTTATAGTTTCTCTTTTTTTAATTTTTCTCTTTTTTTATTTTTTTTTTCTCTTTTTTTATTTTTTCTCTTATTTTATTTTTTCTCTTTTTCTATTTTTTCTCTTTTTTTATTTTTTCTCTTTTTTTATTTTTTCTCTTTTTTTATTTTTTCTTTTTTTTTCTCTTTTTTTTATTTTTTCTCTTTTTAATTTTTTCTCTTTTTTTCATTTTTTCTCTTTTTTTTATTTTTTCTCTTTTTTTTATTTTTTCTCTTTTTTTTATTTTTTCTCTTTTTTTATTGTTTCTCTTTTTTTTATTTTTTCTCTTTTTTTTATTTTTTCTCTTTTTTTTATTTTTTCTCTTTTTTTATTTTTTCTCTTTTTTTATTTTTTCTCTTTTTTATTTTTTCTCTTTTTTTTATTTTTTCTCTTTTTTTTATTTGTTTTCTTTTTTTATTTTTCTCCTTTTTTTTATTTTTTCTCTTTTTTTATTTTTTCTCTTTTTTATTTTTTCTCTTTTTTTATTTTTTCTCTTTTTTTTAATTTTTTTCTATTTTTTATATTTTTTCTCTTTTTTTATTTTTTATGTCTTTTTAATTTTTCTCTTTTTTTATTTTTTCGCTTTTTTTTATTTTTTCCTTTTTTTTATTTTTTCCTTTTTTTATTTTTTCTGTTTTTATTTTTTTCTGCTCATTATTTTTTCCCATTTGTTTTATTCCCTTTTTTCAAGTTTTTTTTAATACTTTTTTTAATTCTTTTCTTTTTCACTTTTTTTTATTTTTTTCACTTTTTTTTATTTTTTTTCAAATTTTTTTATTTTATCCCTTTTTTAATACATGTTTGTATTTTTTATTGTCTTATTTTTCTTCTATTTCATTTTTTTAATTTTTCAATTATAGTCTTTTTCACTTAGTTTTTTTTTTAAATTTTTTGTCTTTTTCATTTTTTTCAGTTTTGTGTTTTAAATTTTTAAATTTTTTGTCGGTTTTAATTTTTTTTTAATTTTAATTCTTTTTTTATTATTATAATGTTGTTTGTTGCTTTGTCCGTTTGTGAATTTTTGGTCTGTCTTTTTACTTTTTGGCTGTCTTACTATTTTTTGTCTGTCTTATTACATTTAGTCATTTTTGAATCTTTTATTATTGTTCGGTTCTTTTTACTGTTTTTGTCTTTGCCTTTTTTTAGTCTTTTCGTTTTTTTTTTGTAATGTATGCGCCTTTTTAAATTTGTTGTTTTTTATATGTTAGTTTTTTTTTTATTTTTTTTTTTTGTTTTTATTATTTTGGATCCATTTTATGTTTTCATGCCTTTATTTTATTTTTGTACCGTTTTCTACCTTTATTTTTTCTAATTACATTTTGTCTTATTGATATTTTTTGTTTATTTTTTTTCGGTTTTTTAAGTTTTTCTTTTGTTTATTTGCATTTCTTTCAATTTTTATTTTGTTTTGGTTTTTTCGTTTTTTTAAAGTTATTTTATAATTACATCTTGTTTTTTTATGTTTCGTTTTTTACGATCCTTATTTATTTCTATCGTCTTTTGACTATGAAATCTTTTTGCTTTATCTTTATTTGTTGTTGTTTTTTGTTTGTTTTTTTTTTGTTTGTTTTTTTTTGTTTTTTTATGTATATTTTTTTTTCGTTGTCTTTTGTTGTCATTTTTGTTGCCTTTTATATTTTTTGAGTTGACTATTCCTTTTTTGTTGGTTCTTTGTTATTACTAACGGATATTTGATAAGTTTAAATTCAAGAATGACAAAAGTGGAAAACTTTACACATAATAAGCAGGAAGTAGTAGTAGTAGTAGTACTAGTACTTACTTCACAAGCATATGTCCAAGAGAAACTTTTCTATGATTATTCTCGATTTTTCTCAGTTTATCTTGTTTCATTTCAGTTGTAGTATTATTAGTTCAATTAAAATATTTGACTATTTTTTAACGTAGATTCAAGTTTTTATATTTAAGCTCGAACTAAGAGATTAGATACGGAATCTCACAACTCAGATGGAATATTCAGAATCAAAATACGGAAAAATAATGCATTTAGGTGTCTGAATCTGAATCATTAGCATTTTTCTCTGTCCAAAACCTCCTTTTATCATCTTTGTGGAAAACTGCGTCTAGAAAGGGAACGTGTTATATCTCACCACAATGTTTCCCACCCACGCAGCGTAAACAGTGTCATAATTCGATCTCCAAACAATGCACGCAGCATCCCATTTCGAATGCGAACGCTGTGCCACGAAACACTGCTGTTGGTTCGGTTGAATGGTGTGAAACATGACCAGCAGGAATCTGATTCGGAAACAATCACCCTCGCCGCAGGAGGAAACACAAAAAGGAAGAGAGGCTTTCAACGAGGACAACAACAACAAAAAGTAGAAGGGCGCATCGTGATGCTAGGGATTTGGCATACTGGGTAATGTATGTTCGGCACCCTTGAACTCTATTATAATGTACAAATTCACTGATGCTTGACAAACAATCTCTCTGGCTGGATCTAATCCCGACGAGATTAATCTCCCAAAATATTGATAATACACACACCAGTCACCAGGAGCAATGAGAGGCACCCTTCTTGAAGGGTGGAAAACAGATTTTACCTTGTTTGAGAAGGGTGAACTAAGATCCAAGGTTACCAAAAGTAACTTTTTTCGTATCATGTAAAAATTATTAGCCACTTCCTTGAAAAAGATGATACCTAATCGCTTAGAAACGTTGAAATTTTATTTTTTTATTTTATTTTTCGCAAGCACCTTATCAGCCGATTTTCAATTGCCAGTTAGCAACCCTATCGGTAACAAAATTACAAAAGTGGCAAGGTAAGAGATTTTCAAGTACTTTCACCTTCCCCTCACATTTGCTGCTTTCATCAACATAACATAATAGAGCAACAACAACACAAAAACGACACAAATAGGAGGGCGCCGAATGTAAAAATTCTTAAATTACATCAACAACCCTCCCGGGAGTTAAGAACACTTTTATGAAGTAGGTAACAATGGCAACAACAAAAAAATATAGAGAAAAGCCCAGAACGAGATGAGAGATTGCACAGCATCACGAGCAAAAAGAACATCCATTAAGGCGGTTGGACCAGTAATAATGGTTTTTCGTTTTTTTTTCTTCAGATTAACTATACACATGGCTCTAATAGCAAGGTAAGTTCAATTTACCGACCATTAAAGCCCTCGAGTTCGAGAGCGACACAATATTACAACTGGGCAATTTTCCCGGGGTGTCGAAGAAATTACCGAGGAGCAGCAGCAGTAAAATCTAACAAATTGTTCATTGGCACGCGAAAAGTAACGTGCAGCTTCATGGAGGAAAGACGGTGTCATTACGACCAGAATAGATCTATAAGTCTTTGAATGACAGCATGAGCAATGTGCATAGCCTAAATGTTTCTGGAACCGAGGAATGTTTATACCTACCTACCTACCAATTTTCGCACCCGTACAGAAATACGGGAAGATTCGAGTTTTGGTTCGTAGAGTGAGTGCCAGATGTTTCGGAGACAAATCGGGCTTCTCTGATCCAGGTTTCGATGTCTTTCTTGGTCACCATCAGGCGTTTGGATACCATAAGGTACTGGAAGTACTCTACTTTTACAACCTGTTGCCCAGCTATCACGAAATTGGAAGGATTTTCTGTGTTGATTTCCACCGACTTGGTCTTTCCAACATTGACTTAGAGACCCACTACCTTGGAGCTTTCGGTGCGGTCGTCGAGTTAGCTCTGCATGTCTTGTTGTCTTTGGGCGTCAATACCGTCAGCCAGGTCAAGGTCGTTCAGTTGCTCCATTATCGAAGAATCACACGGCAATCCTCGGTTTGGTCTACAGTCAATCGATCCAGTCAAGATCTCATCCATAGAATTGTTTTTGACATTTCTTACGCCCACTTGCTGAGCGTGTACAGATGAGACGGAACAATTAACCTCAAAAACTCTCGGTACAAAAAACGGGCAGTCGATCGTCAAACATGGTCGTTTTTGGGGTTGATTGTCCCAAAACTGAAAAGCGTTGGTGAAACAACCTGCATAATATCACGAGTATTATCAGCGGCAAATAGGACTATTGCGATGAGAAAAAGCAGCGGTGATAAAATACATCCTTGTCTTATCGGGATTGGTTCGGACCACCCGTATGAAATGATCATCGAATCCCATGTAAATGAAAATCAAAAAGATGAAATCGCACATCTGGTGAATTTTCTGCACACTTGATGAATTTTGCCGCACACTTGGTGAATTTTGTGCACACTTGATAATTCTGCCGCACACTTGATGAATTCTGCCGCACATCTGATGAATTTTGCTGCACATCTGGTGAATTTCAGCGCACAATTCAATCATCATCATCGATGATCAGTGTGTTTTTCTCGCGTTTCAAATGAATACTTCATACCGTTGTTTCGGCTTGGCTGGTAAACGGTGGATAATGTGCAACACGAGACCCCATAGTGGTCATATCACCTCTTATTCATAACTCCTATCTCTACCTCCCCGCGGTGCCGGCTGGGGTGCGAGTAACCTAAGCGGAGATCGGGTACCCAACCCCGGTGGATGCTTTGGTCGCATGCAGACTGAGAAGGTGGCCGCACGCGTCTGTTCCCCAGGTCAGGGGCGGCGTGCAACAACAACCGAGCGTCTGTTCTCCAGGTCAGGGGCGGCTCAAACAGCGTCTGTCTTGCAGCAAGCGGCTGAATTTATGAAATGCGGCTCCCGCCAGCTAAGTCCAAGATGGCAGCCCCATCGCGGGATAGGGACTTTAGGCTAACAACCTACTGCTCCCGATTCATAACTTGTTACGGAATCCGAAAGAAATGACCGATCTGGAACTTTGGCGACGACTTTTAGCATGAAAACACGGACACGAATTGGAACTTGGAATGTTTTAACCCTTGCCCAACAAGGCAAACTGGAACAACTTGCTAGAGAGGCTAGCCGCCTCAAGCTTGAAATTCTGGGACTGAGCGAAGTCCGTTGGCCTAATACTGGAGAACACAAGACACAATCCGGGCAAGTCCTGCTTCACTCTGGCATACGAGGAGAACATGCTACTCGGGAACGAGGAGTTGGTTTCCTGTTAAGCCCGCAGGCCTACGCGGCCCTCATTAGATGGGAACCGATAAACGAAAGAATAATCGTAGCCAGATTTAGAACACGGGTTAGAAACCTTACAATGGTCCAGTGTTATGCGCCAACTGACGTTGCCGATTTGCAGGAGAAAGAGCAGTTTTACAGTCAACTGAACAGCGTGGTAGAGAGAATTCCGAAGGGTGACATTCAAATCCATTTGGGCGACTTCAACGCAAAGATTGGCTCCGACAATCAAGACCTTGAGCGCATCATGGGGCGCCATGGCCTAGGACAGATGAGCGAAAACGGAGAGCTGTTTGTAGAATTTTGTGGCAATAACAACATGGTGATCGGTGGATCGCTCTTCTCCCATCGACCAGCACATAAGGTCACTTGGGTTTCCCGAGATGGCCGAACAGAAAATCAAATTGACCACATCTGCATCAGCCGAAAATGGAGAAGGAGCCTTCTTGATGTCCGCAACAAGCGAAGCGCAGACATTGCATCTGACCATCACCTCGTCCTTGGCGAGATACGACTGAGAGTTGCGCGTGTCCAACGGCGCGAGGAGAAAGTCGGGTGTCGATACGACGTCCGCCGGTTGGAGAATCCAGAGGTGAAAAGGGCATACGTTGAACAGCTAGAATCCCGAGCCTCGGAGCTGCCGACAGACGGAACAGTCGAAGAACAGTGGTGTGGAATCAAGAATGCCTTTATCACGACGAGCCATGGTACTCTCGGTAAAGTTTGTGGAAGAAGAAGTGAATGGATGTCGGATGAAACTTGGAGGATGGTCGATGATCGGAGAAAGGCGAAAGTCGGAATTGAGCAGGCATGTACCGGGTCAGCCAAAGCAGCCGCCCGCTTACGATATGCGGAGCTGGAAAAGGCAGTTAAACGAGCTTGTAGACGAGACAAGAGAGCCTGGACAAACTCCCTAGCCGAAGAGGGGGAAAGAGCCGCCGCCAATGGAGATATCCGATTACTTTATGACATCTCTCGCCGCCTCAGTGGTGCAAGGACTAATGCAAGAATGCCGCTGAAAGACCGAGCAGGTCAGTTATTGACCGATCGAACAGATCAGCTCAAACGATGGACTGAGCACTTCGAACAACTCTTCCGAGTCACGAATAGCGATGGCCAACAGAACCCGCAGCTTGAAGCGCCAACAGTAAGTCGCATAAATGGCGTCAACTCGGAAGCGCCCTCGCTGGCTGAAATAGAAGCGGCAATCAAAAACATGAAATCCAACAAAGCACCTGGGATCGATTGCATCCCTGCTGAAATGCTGAAAGCCGACCCTGCCCTATCAGCACAAATGTTGCACCGTCTTTTCGCTGACATCTGGGATACTGCAACATTCCCGGCCGACTGGATGCAGGGTATCCTCGTAAAGGTCCCGAAGAAAGGAGACCTGACAGAGTGCGGTAACTGGCGAGGCATAACGTTGATCTGTACAACCCTCAAAGTACTCTGCAAAGTGATCCTGAACAGGATCCAGGAGAAAATCGACGCTACACTCCGACGGCAACAAGCTGGATTCCGATCCGGACGATCATGTGTGGACCACATCACAACGCTACGAATCATACTGGAACAAATCAACGAATTCCAGGACTCTCTTCTGCTGGTGTTCGTTGATTTCGAAAAAGCATTCGACCGACTTAATCATGAAAACATCTGGGCGGCTCTAAGGCGACGAGGGGTCCCAGAGAAACTAGTCCATCTCATCGAAGCACAATACGAGGCATTTTCGTGCAAGGTCTTGCACGATGGTGTCTTGTCCGAACCAATCCCGGTAACTGCTGGAGTGAGACAAGGATGTATCTTATCACCGCTACTTTTCCTCATCGTAATGGATGAGATTCTGACTGGATCGATCGACTGTGCACCGAACCGAGGATTGCCGTGGAATCCTTTAACAATGGAGCAACTGAACGACCTTGACCTGGCTGACGATATTGTTTTGCTCGCCCAAACACAACCGGACATGCAGAGCAAACTCGACGACCTCACCGAAAGTTCCAAGGCAGCAGGTCTCAAAGTCAATGTCGGAAAGACCAAGTCGATGGAGATCAACACAGGAGATCCCTCCAGTTTCATGGTAGCTGGGCAACAAGTTGAGAAAGTGGAGTGCTTCCAGTATCTTGGTAGCCAGATAACGCCTGATGGTGGTACCAGGAAAGACATCGAAACCCGGATCAGAAAGGCCCGATTTGCGTTTGCGAGTCTCCGAAACATCTGGCGGTCACGCCAGATCTCTCTACGAACAAAAATCCGAATCTTCAACTCAAACGTCAAATCCGTATTGCTGTACGGGTGCGAAACTTGGTGCACATATGCGGTGACGACGCGAAAACTGCAAGTATTTGTAAACCGCTGCCTGCGGAACATCATCCGCGCTTGGTGGCCTGGCAACTGGATCTCGAATGAGGAACTACATCGCCGGTGTCATCAAAGGGCGCTAGAAATCGAGATTCGGGAACGTAAGTGGAGATGGATTGGGCACACGCTGCGAAAAGATGAAAACGAGATTTGCAGAGAGGCGCTTGACTGGAATCCAGAAGGTCATCGAAGAAGAGGCAGGCCCAGAAACTCGTGGCGGCGAAGCCTAGCCGCTGAAATCCGAACTGTCGACGAGAATCTTGACTGGGACCAGGTGAAGACGCTGGCTCCGGATCGTCAACAGTGGAGGTCTTTTACCACGGCCCTATGCACCGGTGGATCGGCGCGGGATCATTAAGTAAGTAAGTAAGTAAGTTGGTTCGGACAAGTCACCGTCGTGCAAGACTTTGCACGAAAATACCTCGTACTGTGCTTCGATGAGATGCACTGAACCCAAATTCACTCTTAAAATACACATGATTTTTCACTTAAAAACAAGGATCCAGTGATTTTCTTCCATTCAAGTGCGACATATACATTTCACTTGGCAGTCACTTAAATTTCAAGTGAATTCATCCACATTCACTTCAGTTGTCACTTGAATTTGAAGTGAGAAAAAATATTCACTTCCCCATCACTTGAATTTCAAGTGAATGTCGGATTGTAATTGTGTTTATCTTCCAAAACGGTATGAAGTATTCATTTGAAACGCGAGAAAAACACACTGATCATCGATGATGATGATTGAATTGTGCGCTGAAATTCACCAGATGTGCAGCAAAATTCATCAGATGTGCGGCAGAATTCATCAAGTGTGCGGAAGAATTCATCAAGTGTGCACAAAATTCACCAAGTGTGCGGCAAAATTCATCAAGTGTGCAGAAAATTCACCAGATGTGCGATTCCATCTTTTTGATTTTCATTTACATGGGATTCGATGATCATTTCATACGGGTGTTATTTTCAGAGTTCTAAATGGCAAATTCTAAAGAGCAGCGTTTAAAGCTTATGCTGGATTTGGATTTTCCCAATTCTTTACTAGGTGATTTTGGCGGTAGTTTGTGTTAAACGTGATGTAAGAAAAAGTTATTTAAAGGTGTTATCATGTTCCAGTTTGTGGGTTGAACTGGACAGATTTTCTGGTTTACAGCAGGGAAGATTTAGAAGTCGTATACTATCCGCAGTAACCGATCTGCCTCGGGATTACGATGGAATTTTCCAATCAATAAATTTATGGCGAAAGCGTAATGTAAGTATTTGAAATCGAAGTGGTGTTCTATAAATGTTCTTTTATTTAAAAACGCGAGAGATAATTAACTAGAAACTTACTTAGAAATTTAGATAAATTTCACTCGAACGTCATAGTGTAATTCACTTGACCGGTCACTTAAGTGAATTTACTTGACCCATCACTTAAAATTCAAATGAAATTACGTATGGCGAGAGTTTACTACAGATGTCACTTATTTTTTAAGTGAAAATTATTTTGGGTGTGGACTATTTTCTCTGGGACCCCTCGTCGTCTTAGAGCAACCCAGATATTTTCGTGGTTAAATCGGTCAAATGCTTTTTCGAAATCAAAGAAAACCAGTAGAAGAGAGTCCTGTAACTCGTTGATTTGTTCCAGTACTATTCATAGCGTTGTAATATGGTCCACACATGATCGTCCGGATCGGAATCCAGCCTGTTGCCCTCGGAGGGTAGCGTCTATTTTCTTCTGGATCCTGTTCAGGATCACTTTGCAGAGTCCTTTGAGGGTTGTACAGATCAAAGCTATGCCTCGCCAGTTACCGCACTCTATCAGGTCTCCTTTCTTTGGGACCTTTACGAGGATGCCCTGCATCCAGTCGGCCGGGAATTTTGCAGTATCTCAGATGTCAGCGAAAATACGGTGCAACATTTGTGCTGAAAAGGCGGGGTCGGCATTCAGCGCTTCAGCAGGGATGCAATCGATCCCAGGCGCTTTGTTGGATTTCATGTCTTTGATTGCCGCTTCTATTTCAACCAGCGAGGGCCAGCGAGCTGCGACTTACTGTTGGCGCTTCGAGCTGCGGGTTCTGTTTACCATCGCTATTCGTGACTCGGAAGAGTTGTTCGAAGTGCTCAGTCCATCGTTTGAGCTGATCTGTTTGATCGGTCAATAACTGTCCTGCTCGGTCTTTCAGCAGCATTCTAGCATTAGTCCTTGCACTACTAAGATGGCGAGAAATATCATAAAGTAATCGGATATCTCCATGGCGGCGGCTCTTTCTCCTTCTTCGGCTAGGTAGTTCGTCCAGGCTATCTTGTCTCGTCTACCAGCTCGTTTAACTGCCTTTTCCAGTTCCGCATATCGTAAACGGGAGGCTGCTTTGGCTTACTCGGTACATGTCTGCTCAATTCCGACTTTTGCCTTTCTCCGATCATCGACCGACCTCCAGTTTGCATGCGACATCCATTCACTTCTTCTTCCACAAACTTTACCGAGAGAACCTTGGCTCGTCGTGATAAAGGCATTCTTGATTCCACACCACTGTTCTTCGACTGTTCCGTTTGTCGGCAATTCCGAGGCTCGGGATTCAAGCTGTTCAACGTATGCCTTTTTCACCTCTGGATTCTCCAACCGGCGGACGTCGTATCGTGCCCGACTTTCTCCTCGCGCCGTTGGACACGCCGTATCTCGCCAAGGACGAGGTGATGGTCAGATGCAATGTCTGCGCATCGTTTGTTGCGGACATCAAGAAGGCTCTTGCTCCATTTTCGGCTGATGCAGATGTAGTCAATTTGATTTTCGGTTCGGCCATCTCGGGATACCCAAGTGTGTAGTTGCCACAAAATTCTACAAACAGCGCTCCGTTTTCGCTCATCTGTCCTAGACCATGGCGCCCCATGATGCGCTCTCGAGTTGCTAGAGGAGAGATCGGGCCTTGAGTCGTGCAGAGCAGAGGTCACCCTCGAGTCGATGCGAAGAAGGGTCGGATCTCCAGTCGATAGAGGAGAGATTAGTCCTCGAGTAACGAAGAGGAATGTGGGAATCTCGAGTTATTGTGAGGAGATGTCGATTCTCAAGTAGTAAGAGGAGAGTTCAGACGTCGAGCTGTAATGATGAAAGGGTTTGCTGGAAGTGGTTTCGTCAATGACTATAGCCTTGGAGCGCAATAGCGCGATTAGGCCTCCCACTATTGAAGCATAGTGTGTTAAACAGTTCGAGGAGAGAACTAGGTCTGCGGCTCCAGGTTGAGTTTAGGGAGAAGGAGGTATACATGAAGTATATCATGAGTCTTCTCAATGTGCTCTGGGCTGGTAGTTCTACCTCCTCGTAGTCCAGGGCAGAAACGTGGCTCCAAGTCCGGCGTATTGCAGATGTACTGCCAAGAGAACTATCGCTAAACCCACTAGAGGCCGTCGACGGGTCTGCCAAATCCGCGCGGAGGAAGTGGTGCACCCGGGTACTTAGGTACCAGTACTCGTGTGTGAGGGTGAGGGTCCGACACGCGTTCGGGGGGTCATGGCCCTGAAATGCGGACGTGATAGGAGGGAAAGCGATCGCCAACTCGTTTTGCGTTTCGGTGGCAAAGTGGTGGCCATTGGGGAAATCACTTAGGGACATGTTTAACATGTCAATGCCAGTGAGGCACAGTATGCCGAAGGTGTCAGGGTTCGACACGTGTTTCAGGAAGTGTTGCGCCTGAACCGCGAGTGCGAACTGATGAGGGCTGTCTACAGATATGGAACTTAAAAAATTATTCAAATTGGTTTACCAGTCATCAACTTCTATAGAATAATGGCGATGCTATCGAGTGTGACAGATTACTCACTGTGATGACGCGTCACATCATAACGATAAGAGGAAACACACTATGGGCCCCGGAATTTAACGGACGGATTAGAAGATATCATCTTTCACACAGCAGGATAGTAATGAATGTCAGCCGGAAGAACACGCGTCTGCTTTCGATGTCGTTTGTCTGTTGCTCTTGTGGCAGCAAAAGGGGACCGGACCAAACAACAGAACTCCAGTATCTCCAGCATCTGGCATGAAAAACAGGCCGACAGGACGCACTTGTTCGATTCCGTTCCAACTCGTTCCGGCTCGAAGGAAACGGAAATTCGGAAAACGTGTCCTTCCTGTTCCGTGCTGTGACTTTCGATTTGCTTCTGGAGGATACAGGCAAGCGGCAGGGGGATTTCTTGATCTTGATGTTAAGATTTTAAGGAAGACCGACTTTAGTATTTGAAATTGAGAAATCTGGAATGTTAGAGGAACATTCTAAAATTATAAGAACGAGGAATATGTTTCAAGTTGGCTTAGTTAAATTTCTAGCTAAATCCAAAATTATTTTTAGTTCAGATAAAAACACAAACTGCTTCGATTTTTATAAAAAAAAAAAGTAAAAAAACCTCACCACTTGTTATCAAAGCATCTTCAGATCGCTCTGGCAGAACCAGTCAAAACAAACCAACCAAATAGACAGAAGAGGGTGGAAGCTCGCTATTAAACCAAAAACATATCCGGACCCTTTGCCTTGTTCAGTCCGCTGCTCTCCGGCAACGCGTAGGTCGAAAAATAATAAAATTTATCAGCCATATTTCACTGCCCTAACAAACAATGCACAATGGGTGCGAAATTTTGGCCCAAGCGAAACAACCAGATGGGGGAGGGTGAATGTAATTACGGAATAATTGAATTAGGTGTCGTCTTGCTGTTTTCGAGTGTCCTCTCGATTGTGACACTGTTGGAGGATTCAAGTGACGGAAAGATGGGGGAGGGTAATGATTCTCTACTGTCTATAAATCATTCGGGATTTAATCGAATTAACGAGGAGTATAGGATAGATCGAATACATTTGTTTGAAATTGAGATGTTCTAAATGGATATTGTCTAGCTTCAATCATATTAGGCCTTTCTTCATTTTATGTTATTGCTAGGAATTGCATGAAAACATTAGTAGTATTGTATTGTAATGTAGGTTCAATTTAAACGGAATTTCCCTTAAAGAACACTCGTTTAAATAATTACACGTGTTCACTTTTCGTAGCCAATTTCGTCCGTTACTTATATCTTTCTGCTGACACATCATCGCTGATGTCTTTGTAGTGACATAAGTGGATGAGTTTTCACTCGAACGGCGGAAAAATATTAACGACATTCATCCACCAAACCCAAACCCATCTTGAGTGAATGGCGGTCCCAGGGGCGTTGCTGAACGACCGTTTATTGGTGGCAGTTTAGTTTGAACTGGTTAATTTGAGACTAATTTTAGTCCTACCTTGTGGCAGCAGAACCACAAGTAGCGCATAAGTTGTCACAACGTTTGCTGTGTGATAAACGACGACGACTGACGAATGACGGGGAGAAAAACGATTGAGATGAAACGGAACAATAATTTAAACGCGAGAGTAGTTTACTTTCTTCTATCGCATCGCATCGTACACGCGCTCTTTGGAATCGGAAAAACCTTTCCCAAATCAGTTGCACATGTTAGAAGATTTTCCCCCGGGCACATACATCCTGTGACAGACGCAAGACGTGGCGTTTAGTTTACTTGTCACAATCTCGGCGGGACATGTTTTAACCATTTCAATCTGGCCAGAAGTCTCAGTTAATTTTCTCGAACGCGTTGCCTCGAGATCTTACGTTTATTAACTTTAAACATTTGAGCGACAGACTCTGACTCTGAACGTAATGATAGAAACAAAACTACTTACCAGTTCTTCTGGTACAATGGTCAAAAAATATAAAAAATAGGTAAATGATAGAAAACAAAACGTTTGATCTAGGGTGATTCCTTAGACTTGATTAACTGCTCTTCCATGGAATCCTCGAAGTTCCGTTTCGGCACCCGAGGTTTGGCCAACTTGGCCAGAATTAAACCTTGTGCCATATCGAAACCGTCCTTATCGAGAAGCTGTATCTCCCATGGTGTTGTGTTGTTCCTGTTATGAATGAGTTCGAATCAATCCAAAGTTTTAATTTAAAATTCTGAATAGAAAACATCCTTACACCACAACAACTTCGATCCTTTTGTTCAAAATTTTCCGATTGAGTTCGGCCACGGCCTGCGTGTGATGAGGTCGAATGCGTTCAACGTTGGCCACCCGACAGGGGACGGCCTGGTGCGGTAGATAGCCAAAGCGTGGGTCCCACTCACGAATATCCTGCAACCGAACCAGCTCTACGTTACCGTAATCCACGTAGAAGAGCCAAATTCGATCCCGACCCAAAACTTCGGTCACCTCGGCCCGGTAGTATCGTTTGTCACCGAACGTTGCAAACACTAGTGCGCCGATTTCTGAAAAAAAAAAACCTCAACTTATAGATTTTTCGGTGTGGCGCAACAGTCCAGGGAAAATACTCACCAGGGCATTTGTCCAATGTCTTCAGCTTGCTGCTAACTTCCGGTGCGTTCATCATCAGCTCCATTTCGATCAGGTCGTTGCTTATGAAATCGGGCGGCACAACGTGGCACCAGATCAGTTCGACATCCTGAACAAACTTTGGAATCACAAATATCTTGGTACCGATCGGCGGAATCACTCCTTCGACTGCTTCGCACTCAGCTGATTCAGCCCCGTCCGAATCTTCATCGCCGCCGTGTCCATTGAGGCCATTACAATCCAAACTAAACTTTGACGGCAAACGTAGGTCTTTGTAGAGAGACGCTTCCGAAAATGGGTTATCTTTATTGAAGTCCGTGGGTAGGACTGTCGGGAAACGAATGTTTCCACCGTTGATGAGCTGATCAACGGGCTCCGGTATAAAGAGGTTCATTCGAGATGGAGAAGCCACGCTTTTGGAACGCATCAATAGCTCGGTAGATTCGTTGCTTGAAGTCGAGTCCCTGGTCACCGAAGCCATCGGCAATTTCGGCGAAATCTTATGTTGGCTCAGTTTCATAAACAATAATGATCCTTCAACGGATGCAACCTTATAGTACAAGGTATTGTGTAGATTCTTCTCCAAAAATTCCGAAAAATCTGCACAGTACGGATCGTCCAAAATTTTAACCAGAACACATCTAATGGCAAAGCTGGGCAGATTACGGTAGTACTCCGACAGAGTACAAATCACCACTCTCTGATTGTCCTTTTCATAGGGAAAAACTTCGCCGGTGTCCAACAGTCGAATAAAGGTGCCTTTGCTGCCTTCGGTAACTTTATTTCGCACCGCCCGGAACAGTGATCCCTCCAAGTACACTCCGAAAACTTCCCCCGAAGGTGGTAGTTTGGTGATGCGGGTGCCCCGGGAGTGCTGCATGGCAGCCATCAACTTGACACTGTCTCCATGGTCTCGATCGACCATACAAAAGCGGCCGCTAGCCGTCGAAGACCCCAGGGCAGAGATCACGCAGCGTCCCAGCTGTTTAGGTGTGTCTGCAAAAAAACCAAAACGAAAAGTTAAATTTTCTTTTTAATTTCTCATTTGATTATTATTTCATGATATATTTTTGCCACGTTTGTCATTTTCTGCCGTTTTTGCAATTTCTGTTTTCTTTGCCATTTTTTGCCATTTTTGACTTTTTTGTCATTTTTGCCATTTTTATGATTTTTGTCACTTTTTGTCATTTTTATTATTTTTGTCATATTTGTCGTTTTTGCCGTTTTGGTCATTTTTGTCATTTCGGCCATTTTTTCCATTTTTGTCATGTTTGCCGTTTTTGCCAGTTTTGTTATTTATGTCATTCTTGTCATTTTTGTTATTTCCGCTATTTTCGTCAATTTTTTCACTTCTGTAATTTTTATCATTTTTGTCATTGTTTTTTTGTCGTTTTTGCATTTTGGGTATTTTTGTAATTTTTGACATTTTTGCCAATTTTGTCATTTTTTGACATTTTTGTCTTTTATGCCATTTCTGTCATTTTTGCCGTTTTTGTCATTTTTATCTTTTTTGTCATTTTATCATTTTTGTCATTTTTTTGTCGTTTTTGCGATTTTGATAATTTTTGCCATTTTTTTTTTAATTTTTGCCATTTTTTTCATTTTTGCCAGTTTTGCAAATTTTGTCATTTTTGCCTTTTCTGCCATTTTTGTCATTTTTACCAATATTCGTCCTTTGTTGTAATATTGTCATTTTTGTGATTTTTTGTAATTTTTGCTATTTTTTGTCATTTTAGACATTTTTGCCATTTTTTTCCATTTTTGTCTGTCATTGATGACATTTTTGACATTTCTACCAATTTTGTAATTTTTGCCAATTTTACCATTTTTGTCATTTTTGTTAATTTTGTCATTTTTGTCGTTTTTACCATTTTGGTCATTTTGTCATTTTTGTAATTTGTCGGCATGTTTGACCTTTTTGTCATTTTTGTTAATTTTGTCATTTTTGCTATTCTAGCCACTTTTGTCGTGTTTTACTATTTTTTCAACTTTGTCATTTTGACCATTTCTGTCAATTTTGTCATTTCTGCTAATTTTGTCATTTTTGTCATTGATAACATTTTTGCCAATTTGGTCATTTTTGTCATTTTTACCATTTTTGCCATTTGTGTCAATTTGTCATTTTTATTTTGTCATTTTTGTAATTTGTCGTCATTTTTGTTCTTTTTGTCAATTTTATTATTTTTGTAATTTTTTATCATTTTAGCCAGTCTTGTCATTTATTGTAATTTTTGTCATTTTGGTGCTTTCTGTCATTCTTGTGATTTTTGCCAATTATATCAGACTTTTTTCTCGTCTTTTTTTATTTTGTCGTTTTTTGCAATTTTTGTTTTTTTTTTGTCATTTCAACCAATCTTGTCATTTTTGTAATTTTTCGTCATTTTAACCAGTTTTGCCATTCTTGTGATTTTAGCTTTTTTGTCATTTTTACCATTGTGGGAAATAAAAACTGTTCCGTAGTACGTTGTATGCGAACGAACTCGACTGTAAATACATTTATTATTAAATGATGATAATGTAAACAATCTCTTATGAACTTACAAATAAGTTTCGCCGTTTACCCTAAGCTCTAGCTCTGGCAACCCTAAACCGTCGGATATCACCGGCTATTTGAAGCTAATGGACGAAAATCATATTTATCATCGGGTACAAACAAGTATTCTTGCGTACTTACGCTTTTTCTTTCCTACCGCTCTAATTGAGCTCAACCCGGTACACCTAACCGGAACAACCGAACGGTCACTCAAACTATCAAAGGAAATACAATATTTTAGTGGCAAATTGCGCAGTAAGGAATTTCTATCACCTAACCTCTTCCGACTCACTAAACCGGGAGCACTCAAATCACGCGCAACTGGCCAAATAGCTTCCACCTACTATAAAAAATACATTAAAAGATGATCAAATAACTAATGATCAAATACATACTGTTTTCGCTAAAAACAATTCACTACAAACTAACTAACTGCCAGGTCAAGAAAAAACGTGTCGCAGTTTCGATCAATTTTCTAACAATGACAATTCCTTTTCGGCGCCAACGCGTTGACGTTTGTCCGATCCCGTACCAAGGTTGCCAGTTGTGCTAACACCCCAACCCGTAACGTCGTAGTCAATCGACTTTACTATCCTCCTGCACGTCCAACAGAGCAACCTTTACCGCTGGTCTTTGAAGAGTAGATCCGTCGCAAGTCTCCACGTCAACCTTGTGAACTTGTCCGTCTCGTCCTGGATAAGTCTTCACCACTTTACCTCGAAGCCATCCGTTGCGCACGGACTCGCCTACGATGACCACTAGATCGCCGACCTTCAGCGGCCGCGTTTCCGCGAACCATTTCGTCCTGCAGGCTATGGTAGGTAGATAAGCTTGCACCCAGCGCTTCCAAAACTGGTTCGTTAAGTGTTGAATAGCCTTCCAGTTTGGTCGAAGAGGTGTAACATCGTCGATTGGTACTCTTGGTGGTTTGCTGTCCTTGCCGGAACTTAACCAAAGGAAATGATTTGGAGTCAGCTCTTCTTCCTTGGGATCCTCCAGCGGCACGAACGTCAGCGGATGGGAGTTGACTATCAATTCTGCATCCGAGAGCAATGTTCGCAGTCCTTCAACGTCTAGCCTTCGATGGTGCGAGAGAGTATCAATCGCCTTCTCCGAACTGGTTCTCATCCGAGGAATGTAGTAACGTAGCTTGATCTCGTTCGGTACCGTCTCGGTATTGGCATGGCCGTGCCTTTGGTGAAGTCGGAGGATCAAAAGAGTAGTGGTGACATGGTGATCTTTTGGTATTATCACAGGATTTCGAAAGTCGAACGAATAATAAGCCGCCAGGTGGTCGATTCTGCTCGCCTTTCGAAAAACACCGGACTCATCGATCATCGGTGTTAGCTTCGCTAGGACACTTTCCTTGCCGATACACCTCCACTGCTTCGATAAGGGCTCAGAACTGCTTCTAAGCGCTTGAATTTCTCCTGCAAACACCTGTCGCTGCACAGCCCGCCAAATGGCTGTTTCCGCCGACACATAATAATCACCATTCAGACCACCACAGAACTCACTAGATTCCACAGGATCCCGTTTGAAGCGCTTAAAGTGGTGCGCAGAACGATACAGGTTAGCAATTCGGTTGAGTAGACCACCACACCGCGAGCAATTTTCCATGTTGACTACAAAATTATCTCCAGTAGTCACCCCAACCCGTTTCAGAACGTGTTTGGAGTGCGACTGCCAACTAGGTATCTCAAAACCAGCTGATCGGTTGACCAGACTCACTTCCAAAGCCAGTTTCGTTGCCTCTTCAATGGCACAGCTCGCAAGGAAATCGTCAACATATGTGTTGTCAACAATTGCTTTAGCAGCTTCCGGATAACGATCTTTATGTTCCTGGGCGTTTCCATTCTTAGCAAACTGTGCTGAACATGGGGAGCACGTTGCCCCGAACGTTGCGACGTCCATGTACACGTCGAGCGCAGCGTCAGAATTCTCCTGATACAAATATCGTTGTGCGTTTCTATCTGCCGGACGAATAATCAACTGGAACATCTGCCTTATGTCCCCAGCGATGGCATACTGTTTCTGTCGGAATTGGCAGAGGACAGATAGAAGGGGCTTCACCAAATCCGGACCTTTCAAAAGCTGGGAGCTCAGAAAGATTCCTCCATACGTAGCCGCAGCATCCCAGAATACACGCACCTTTGTTAACTTGCTCGGATGTCGCACTGCGCTGATTGGCAGGTGCCAAATCTTTCCGTCGTCACTGTTGCGGAGCTCGTCTGACGTTGCTTTGTGAACGTACCTCTTGTGTAGACAATCGTTCATTTGTTTGTCAATATTAGTTTTCAGTTCGGGATCTTTCAGCAAGCGCTTTTCAAAACAACCGCGTCGACGTACTGCCTTGGTAAATTTGTTCGGAAAAACCGGCTCATCGCTTTTCCAAAGCAATCCAGTTTGGAACTTTCCGGATGGTATATGAACTGTCGTCTTTTCGAGCAATCTTCTGGCCCGTCGATCTTCGTCGGATTCGGGTGGATTCAATCCGGATATCGCCAGGTTTTCGAATTCAAGATACTGCTGGACCGGTTCATGGAGCTCGCGGCTATTGGATCTCTCGCAGACATGAACGAAAGCACTACCTCTCGTCTCAGGTGCTCGTCTTCCACCGAATATTGCCCATCCGAGGCGAAATTTAGCAGCAATAGGTTCTCCTCCGGATCTTTCCCTCTTCTTCAAAGCTAAGTTGAGCTGGGCATTGTCGACACCGATAAGAATTCGTGGCACGGCCGTCCGGTAGCTGCTGATGGGGAGTCTACTCAGATGGGGGAACTGCTTCGAGAGACTCTCATAATCCAGGCTCTGCTTCGGTAATTCCAAGCTCTCAACGGTTCTTACGTTCGCCAGCTGATGGATGCGATTGTTCGATGCACCTGAGATACCTATCTCGACCTTACGAGAGTTACACAGTAAACGAAAATTACCGAGTTCGGTAATTGTTTTACCGAAATCCTAACATGTGAAAACCGTTAAACTGTTCGGTAATTTTTTCGGTAAAAAATAAACGAACATCGGTAAATGAAGAGTCGATTTACCGATGTTCGTTTATTTTTTACCGAAAAAATTACCGAACAGTTTAACGATTTACACATGTTAGGATTTCGGTAAAAAAATTACCGAACTCGGTAATTTTCGTTTACTGTGTACTCTCACTTCTCGTGACGTTACTAGTCCACTGCAAGCAAAGAGGAATTCTTTCGCCTACCAAACCCAGTTCGTCGATAAGTTCGTCTTCGACCAGCGTCAGGTCGGATCCGTCATCCAGAAAAGCAAATGTGGACACCGACTTCCCGTTCGCGTGAAGAGTCACGGGAAGTATTTTGAAGAAAGTGGTGCCTTGCTGGTGTTGATGATGGGCGGTTACCGATACAGAAGATTCCGAACCTTGACTCTTGAGAGTCGAACAACTTCCTGGATGTAGCAGTTTGTGGTGGGGCTCAGGGCATCCATTGATCCCGCAAGGCTGCTTGTTTCGGCAAGGCCACCTTCCATGCGGCGCCAGACAACGCTTACACATATCCGTTTCACTGATGAACCTCAGCTTCTCTTCGAGCGGCAACGTTTCGAACTGCTTACAAGTTCGGACTCTGTGCGTTGTACTTTTGCACATCAGGCACGGCTTTAGCACCGGAGTAACTTTCGAAGCCGGTGGTCCAGGCGCTGAGGACACGGAGGCGGAATGTGCGTTCAAATAAACTGGCTTCTCCTTTCTCACAAAACCTTTTGTGGATTTTTCATTCAGACCAACATCCGACGTCAATTTCACCTTGCATGCCGCTGTTCGATAAGCCGACACAAACGCACAGAAATCGCCAAGCGATGGTTCCGGAAGAGCTGCTAACTTCATACCCCATTGTAGCTGCAAGTCGGGTGGAAGCTTAGCAACAAGCTCTGCCAGCAATAGTGGATTGTCCAAATGGGTGTTCAGTTTCGCTGACTGCATGTACGTCACCATGTTGCGTACCTCTCTGCCGAACGTCACAAGCGTCTCCAATTTCGTCACAGACGGCTGAGCGGTTTTCCGGATCTTGGATAGCAGACAGTATACAATTTGGTCTGGCCTTCCACACTCGGCTCGTAGGATGTCGATAATTTCCGGGATTGCATCCGGCAGCGTTAGAATATTCTGAACCTTTTCGCGAGCGCTACCAACAAGACTTTTCTGTAGCCTAGCAAGGTTCTCGTCGGGTTGTATGCCACACATGGCCGTTGTCGATTCAAATGCACTCAAGAACATGGGCCACTCGAGTGGGTCCCCGGAAAACTTGGGGAGGTCTCTAGAGACAACTTGACGCGCCGCCAGTTGCTGTGGCGTAATCATGCGACCTGTAGCATGAGGAAATCCTTTACCCAAATCTGCTGACACTGTTGGTGGAACTGTAGGCGGGTGCTGCTCGGATGCTTGCCAAGCACACGGCTGTACATTCAAACCAAAGTTCGGATGCCTGACTGGGTTGTTGATAAAGACTCCTCCCTGAGGGTGCGCAAACTGATAATCAGCACCAGATGACGGCATGTCAGGAATATTTGGAAAATACATCGTCCCGTAGGGGTTATTCATCACTGGAAATCCAGGGAACTGCGACGAGCTCGGCGGTGGCAATGTTAGCGGATTCACTGGTACAGGTGGAACTGGATTCTGAGCCACTGGCGGAAAACGTGGATTCGAATCAAGATAATTGCTCCTTGGGCCCGGTGCTATAGCTGGGGGAGGATTTCTTACTGGAATCTCTGCTTGTTTTGGCGCAGTGCTTGGTTGAATCTGTTGACCTGATTGAATTATTGCTTGCATTCTTTGCCGCTCCTCTCGCTGTTGGATGGCGGGATGTGGGTTCGCACTTGGAGCCACTGTCTCGGGTTTCTGCTGGACTGGGGTAGAAGTATGCACGAATCCGCATTGTTGTTCCACCCAACCGGCGATACTTCGATGACTTTTTCCTCCTACGCTACGATCACATCCTTCATTGAGCTCTTCCAAAGCTATTTCTGCTTCTAGCTGCTGCTTTCTAGCAAGAAACTCGCGATCCCGTTCCGCTTTTTGATCCTCCAAATCCTTTTGCTCTTTCAGGTGCCTTAAACGAAGATGAGCAATAGCATTGACTGAGACGACTGATCCGGCATTCGAATTAGACGAGGATTGAAGTCTTCCGAAATTTGGATCGTCCTGTCTCCCTCTTATTGGACCGGTGGTATTATCATGACGTTCAGCGGCGCGAGCTGAAGCAAACGTTGTGTGTGCTTCGGGCGAGTTTATGTTGCCGGTTTGAGTCGAATTAACTGCGTTGTGACTAGCTACGCATCTGCAGCAGAGCCAGCTTCGATCGGCTATGGTAGCCGTAACACCGGCGCATCCATAATGTTGCCATTGCGAACACTCGTCACAAGCGACCATGCTCTGCGCTGAATCCGGGCGGCGACATGTCACGCAGTTGAACAGCTCTCCGGTAGGGCCTTCCATCATCGGTTCCAGGTTTAGGTTGCTCGTTGCAGCTTTATTTTCGAGATTTGTGGGAAATAAAAACTGTTCCGTAGTACGTTGTATGCGAACGAACTCGACTGTAAATACATTTATTATTAAATGATGATAATGTAAACAATCTCTTATGAACTTACAAATAAGTTTCGCCGTTTACCCTAAGCTCTAGCTCTGGCAACCCTAAACCGTCGGATATCACCGGCTATTTGAAGCTAATGGACGAAAATCATATTTATCATCGGGTACAAACAAGTATTCTTGCGTACTTACGCTTTTTCTTTCCTACCGCTCTAATTGAGCTCAACCCGGTACACCTAACCGGAACAACCGAACGGTCACTCAAACTATCAAAGGAAATACAATATTTTAGTGGCAAATTGCGCAGTAAGGAATTTCTATCACCTAACCTCTTCCGACTCACTAAACCGGGAGCACTCAAATCACGCGCAACTGGCCAAATAGCTTCCACCTACTATAAAAAATACATTAAAAGATGATCAAATAACTAATGATCAAATACATACTGTTTTAGCTTAGCTTAGCTTAGCTTGATTGACTACTCACATCCACCTTAAATCATTAAACCTGAAATGCAACATGGAAAATATTCTAAATCAATAGTTCCTTTTAAGCTTCGTCAAGCTTTAAATTAATTTTTTAAACCGAAAAAAACTAACGCATTTCAAATTCAATGATCGCAAGCGTGGCTCAGTAGAACGAATTCCACATCGCCAATGGTTGCTACTCCGTGATTGACCGAGGCCATCAATTTTGTCCAGAGGTCAAATGGATGGTATCTGGGATTGACAGCACATCCACAATGAACAAAACTGATGCTCTCTCTTTACACATCAATAACGGCGCCGGCCACGTCCTAGTAGTCAATGGATAGAAGGAAAATAGAGAAAAAGGATTGAAAGAATAATAATTCACGCTTTAGGACCGAGGTCACCTCTGCATCCTAGCAAAACAATTTTTTTTTTGTGGATTGGGTAAAAGGATATGATCAGGAAACACTTTTGACTAGTGTTATGAAATTTGGGTTAAAATCCTATTCTCCTATGCTTCTGTGATTTCGTATCGAAACTCTTATTTGATTTATATTTATAAAAAAAAAATCTTGTCTTTATTTCAGCATTTTTTAAAATATCTGTGTTGCAAATGTATTTTTGCTTTTTTCGATAATATCGTCATTTTCAACTGTCAGCTACAATGTTGGAAAATGTTTTTTAAATTAAGTATTGTTCCAAAAAGCTAGGAAATTCGCTGTTATTTTAAACTATTTTTAGACTTCCTGGAAAACTAAAGTTTTTAAGTATATACCAAATAAATCAATCAGCTTTCTCTGATTCCTCTCTGAAAAGATAATTTTCCACTTGATTTAAAATATTGATTAGAAATTTGCGCTTTGAAAGATGCCATAGAAAATTGTTTAAATATTTTTCAAGAACTGAAACAAATTGCCGTTTAATTAAAAAAAAAATTACTGAATTTGAAAATGTAACCGTAATTCATATGGCATAATTTTTTAATGTTGAATGTTCTCCGAATAATCTTTTCTTTAACTAAACAAGCTTGGTTTTTTAATTAAACGGTTCCAATCGATTAAAATATTTAAACGAATTCCTATAAAAAAAAACTTTCCAGTAACCGCAAAGAAAAGTTGGAAAATCAATGAGCTTTTTATATTTTTCATTCTCCACTTAGTGAAATAGCTAGTCTCTTCTCAAATAACATTCATCACCTCTTTCACTAATCGTCAGACGTGAAAAACTATAAGGTTACACTTTAGAGCAGCATTTCTGAAAGAAAGTCATGTGCCCGAAACGTAACGCGAGAATAAACAAACTGTCCATCAACCGACAAGCATCAAAGTTTCAAAAGATTTAAAGATACTCACTAGGTTGCCACTGCTAATAAACAAAACCTCTATTAGTATTCTTTGGTCATACAAAATAAAAAGTGAGTGTAAAGCCATTATTATATTTTGGGCTTATGGTGTTTATGATTATTGTGATCCATGAACACTTATTATAATAAAACAGTACTTGTGTTCTCATGAGCAATACGAAATCTTATATTCTGCAGATACATTGTCTCAATTTACAAACAACTATTTATCCAAAATTATAATTTATTTAATTTAAAATTTTTGGAAACCCGGTTTTCGCTGTGAATAATACTGTGAGTAATCTAGTGAGTAATCTAGTAGCATTACAGAGATAATGTCCTGAAATATAATTCTGACAGCTTTGAATAGAAAAATATTGATGAAGGTTCTCTGTTCTTATAAATCGAAAAGAATTTTCACGTTAAAAAGTTTAAATTATACATTAAAAATAATAATAAATTTACAATAAAACTATAAAAACAAGCACATTCACACACAGATTTTAAGACAATAATTTGCATAATTCAAGAAGTTTTTTTAGGTAACGCCTAGATTCAACGGGGGAGCATCCCTTGTTGAAATTTAACTGCAATATTTCCTACATTTAAGATGTTTTTATAAGAAGAAATTTGTCGAAAATATGGAAAATGAATCAAATAAGATAAAACGAAATAATAGAAAACACTTATCTTAAAATCTGCAGTTGTCTTGAAGGTCTCCGTTCTTCTTGAGTTGAAATCTCCCGTAGATACTTTTTTTTTGGCTGGATGCATCGAATCAGCAAAAGTCACTATTGAATTTTTGTAAAACTTCAGTTTGAAACCACACCTTAACTTGTTAATATCACTTCAAATATTTGCACTGCAATTAAACGATTTTTTGTTATTCAAACTTTTATTTTGATAAATTTTCACGGAGCACGAAAAAATTGCGTCCGATGTCCAAAACTCATGGCTTACTCCTCGCAAAGCACACCGGGTCAGCTAGTGAAAAAAAAACTTCTTTAAACGAATTGATTGGGTATTCTGAATTCAAAGCAGGATTGATCAATTTGAAACATTTAAATGAAAAAAAAATCGAAAAGGAAATAATTTTTTTTAAATAGAAACTATTTGTATCAGATAAAAATCATTTTTAAAGAATTCTTTGATCTCAAAAACAAGAGATGTTAGAGAATAACTTACTGCATATTTAAATTTAGGACTCTTATATTTGTCATACAAAACTTCGAAGCTTTGGCGCCACGACTTTTTACATCCCTGTTTTTTTGTTACAGATGTGTCATATATTTTGCATGAATTTCATATATTTTTCAGGCAACTTTTGGAAAGATGAGATAAAACAAAATTAATTAACCTTGTTGATCGTAAGCATCTTAAAAATTTAAACTGCGGCTCAAAAAAAAAAATAATAGAGAAAATAAGGCAAAAAAGTGGACAGTGAGTTTCACATAAGCTTCAAACTTTACATGATACGATCCGATTATCTCGCCGAAGATGATGCTAATCAGCATCGAAACGTCGGAATAATCGAAAAAGCGTTATCGATATTTATTGACTGATCTGCCGAATAATCTCATTATGAATAAGTTTTCTTTCATATTCACCATATTCCTCACAAACAGGCCTAATCAGAATAGCGCACGGAACCCTTTCAAATAAACGAATATCAAATCAAATCACAAACAGGCAAAGTATGTTAGATTTTTTTCTGGTGTCAAAATCTAGTCACTAAATAAAAATAAAATTTGATTTCCAAACATTAATTTTGTATCAACTATATCAGGAGACTGAAACCTTATGTGAAGTAATCAATTGGTTGTTCAGATTTTGCAGGAACCAGACAGACAACATTGTTCATAAAGCACTCTCTGGAGCCACTTTAAAAAAATACCAAAGTAAATTGCCTATTTAAATTTTCACCAAAAAACTTTTTGAAATTAATTTCCTTTTATGTACTTTGAATCACTGATTTAAGGAATAAGTCCCCCGTTACATGAAATAAAAATCAGTTATTTTACCCCGACAAAAGGTTGACTTCCAAGTAAGAGGCTTTCGAGCTGCAATAGTGAAGGAAGCGTGAATTGAACATTTTCGTCTAAACAACTACTAAGGTGGTTATGTCAACCTATTTTTTATGCTGTGTTAAACGTTCTTAATTGAAAATACAGTAACTACCATGGGCATTAATAGTTTTTAATCTAAAATAGTAATGACTGTTATTTGTAAAACACCTACATCCATCCATGTAACTGTACTGGTAGAATTATCAAGAAGTCTTGAAAGCTCTTCTCAAAGCTCCAAACTTGAAATCTCTTTTTCGTTTCATTTCACTTATTGGATTCCGTTGGCTTCATTACCCTTTACTCGAGCCACATTAGGAACGGTTCAACAGTTTCCCTAATAAAATTTGAGAAATTTTCAAAGCCAACGAAGGCAAACGCTTCACCTGTTCTAGCCAATGTGTGTGAGGTGAGATGCAATCGTACGTACGAATGGCGGCAAATGTCATTCACGCACGTTCAACCGACAATTAGGCACTAGGCATCGGGAAAAGTTAAGAACCAAGACAAGCTGTCGTAATGATCAAATACATACTGTTTTCGCTAAAAACAATTCACTACAAACTAACTAACTGCCAGGTCAAGAAAAAACGTGTCGCAGTTTCGATCAATTTTCTAACAATGACAATTCCTTTTCGGCGCCAACGCGTTGACGTTTGTCCGATCCCGTACCAAGGTTGCCAGTTGTGCTAACAACCATTTTTGCCATTTTTGTCATTCTTGTCACTTTTGTCAATTTTGTCATTTTTGTCAATTTTGTCATTTTTTGCCATTTCCGTTATTTTTGTCATTTTTGCTATTTTCGTTATTTTGTATTTTTTTTGTCATTTTCGTTATTTTTGTCATTTTAACCAGTTTTGTCATTTATTGCTATATTTGTTATTTTAATAAGTTTTGTCATTTTTGTCATTTTATCATGTGCGTTAACTTTGTCATTTTTGCTTTTATTTTGTCATTTTTCCAGTTGTGTAATTTTTTGTCTTATTTGTCAATTTAATCATTTTAGTTATTTTGTCGTTTTTGTCATTATTATCAGTTTTTTCATTTTTGCCATTTTTGCGATGTTTCTATTGTGAGATTTTTTTCTGTTTTAGTTTAGTTTTGCAATATTATAACATTTAAAAAATTGTTACAGATCATCGCATGATCAAGTTTGAATTCTCTTAATGCGTTTATCATTATTGTTCCCTTTTAAATAGTTTCAGGAACAGTCTTTATGCTAGAAAAATGGAACTTCCTTGTTTAAAAAAAAGTTGAAAATGCTTTATAAACATTCTAATAATGAAAATTTAATAATGATTTTTGAAGGTAGAAATCTAAATTTAGAGCGCTTTGAGGCACCCGTGAATAAAGACTTGTGATATATCAATAATAAATAGAACATATTACGCATATCTTCTGAAAATATTAGTAGCTTTCGAAATGCTACTATATTTTTACGATGATGTAGAATTTTATTCTTCATAAACTTTAGAGAACACAAGGTTGAAACATTAAGGTTCGAATCAAATTTCACAGATAGGATACGCCTTCTAACAAGTTAGCTAAGCTGGAACGAGTACATTTTTGTCACCGCCCATCACAATAGGTTTGCGGGGCCTAGCAAATTGCCGGCGCACCAGCCACCGTCCCACATCCTGATCGGTACTGGCTCCATTGACGCGATCTTCATCCAAACACACCAACACCTCCCAATAAGCCCGTATATCACTTGAAATGGAAGAAAAAGATCAATGGAACATATTTGTAAAATTTTAAAGTAACTCACAGCACGGTCACCGTAACGACCTTATCTAGAATGGCATCGCGAAGGGCCACAGTCGCGTCCACGTCGTTCTCCCTCAGCGCACTCACATTGGACAGCCGGCAGTGGACGGCCTGGAATGGTAGATAGTCGAACTGATCGTCCCAAAGGCGCAGATCGTTGATGGTGACCTGTTCGTGGTTTCCGTAATCCAGATAGAACACATCGATAAACCCATCGTGGTAGTACTCGATCACTTCCGCCCGGTACCAGCTCCCGTCCTGATGGAACATGGCCAGCACGTACTCACGCGTATCTGTTGGAACGTCGTAAAAAGCCTGTTAGGAAATTTGAATTTAGGAAAATAAACTACTTTTCAACCTACATGGTTTGTGATCCATTTTTCTGAACTGTCTAGAGGTGTTTGGATCGTTCAGCCTGGCTTGCAGTTCGGTAAGTTCTGCTATATTTTCTGCCTGGTTTAACTGTGCGTAAAACTCCTCCACGTTCATGACGGCCGTAGGAATCATCGAAAGTTTCGATCCAATCCGCGGCTCTAGCATTTGCACCCTGATTTTTACTTTGTGCAGGGTACGATCACGAGTCCATCCGTCGGAGTCTTTTGAGACATGCTCCAGCCGACAGGAGGCTCCTTTGAAACAACCATCTATTCTCGGGTCGTAAAACGGACATATCCGTTGGTCGTCTTTGGGCACAAATCCCATCGTTGCTTTCATCGCGTTCGACGTGCTCATCGGTTCTTCAAACAGAATGTCCCGCTGTTCCTGGGTCAAGTTACTTTCGGATATTTTATATTCCTTTACCGGTTCAGGCTTCTTTTCAACTGGTTTTTTAATCTTCGGAGTAACTTTTCCATCACAGCTGGACAGGTTTACGTATAGAAGCGAACCACTCTTTCCGCAAATCTCAAATTTTTTATCCTTGTAAACACTGTTGGCCAGATAATGGGGATAATCTCCACAAGACGGATCATCTACGACATCGACAAGACAACATTGAACACACAGCGCTGGAATTTTCTTGTAAAACAACGGGAGTTCATAGAGCATCGCGGTGGCCTCCTCACATATCACCACTTCTCCGGTGTCCAACAATCGCAGAAAGTCGTACCCGGTCGTCCCGGATCGACTACGAACGGCCCGGAAAATGACGCCATTTAACTCAACGCCAAAAACCGTTTCTACTGCAGTTGGCAGCGCTTCCAGTCGAGAAGTCACATTCTGTAGAGATTCCAACATCTTGGTCGTCTTTTCTTCCTTGTTGGTGCGATCGAGCAGGAAAAATGTTGTACTCTTCGGTTCAACGTAGGTGATCATGCCGATCCCGACGTAGCCGTCAACGTCTGCAAGATATAAGAGTGCGGGTGCGATGACCCGAAGCGGGTTCGGAATGAAGCATCTTTCTTTGTTTCTTTCGGTATGAGGAACGGCAAAAAAAATAATTAGAATTACCTACATGCAGGGTTCCATGCAAAAGCCGGGAGGCAAATCTCAAACTACATGTGTGTCACTCGTTTACAAAAAGAAGGTGCGAAACACGTTTGACTGAAGTAAGACTACGTTTCATTAATGTTTTTGGTTGAAAGCGTGCACCAAAGACTAAGCCCTTTTCTATTTACAAAAATGGATAAACCAGCTTCTTATTCTGAAATAACTTAAAACCTGTTGAGAATTTAAGGAAAGGGAGAAATCTACCATAGTGTAGATTACTGATTCTCAACGGTGTTAAGTGATTCAATGATAAATGTGCACCCAGCAGGTTCGTGATTAAATTCGTAGTAAATATCTGCCAGAGATTTAGTTACACAGATGGATACAAATTAAAAATATACAAATATAGAAGTTCTACTTAGTTAATTTATAACCATTGTGATTCCATTTGTGTCAAAAAGCCGTGTCACATTCATCTTACGGCGCGTTCGTAAATTGATTTTTGGGTGATGCATCGAATTTTTTGGTAGATGTAAAATCACCTTCCAATGCTTTTGCATGCAGTTTGTTTAATTTACGAACGCCAGCATCGATAGAAAAAATCACTTCGATAGAAAAAATCAATTTACGAACACACCGTTATTCAAGATAATGGTACGATAGGTACTGGCGAAACCACATGAGTACAACAAACCTACGGTAAGTTAATGAAGCTGAAGAAATGTTAATAGGTAGATTGTTTATAGATTTTATGCAAATTATTTACAGCTCATAGTTTTCAAAAGCATGTTGAATCCATCTGTACCATTATAGTTTTTCACATTGAAATTCCAAAATTAAAATCTGGCAAATCAAAGCAAAAAATCGAAGTATACTTACAATTCTTCAACGATTGTTCCTTAAACTCGAAAACCGGACCCTTTTCCTGGATGTGCCGCATCTCTAGCAGGCTAGAATTATCGCGAGTAAACTGCTGAATCGGCTTAGATTCGGAATGCTTCGGTTTGAATTCGCCCTTTGAATTCCGAATGTCCGGAGTATTTAATTTCGCTGGTCTTGTTGGTACAACCTTCTTATCTTCGTTGTTTTTGCGTTCTGTGCTCTTGCTACTGGACGAAGACACAATCGAAGAGGCCAAAGCTTTGTTCGGGTCCGTCTCACCCAGCATTTCTTGCCGGATGTCCACCAACTTTTCCTCCCAGTTGTTGACGAACGCCAGCACCGAGTTGATCATTGGCACCAGCTCGTCTAGGGTTATGTTTGTTTTGAGTAACTAAAAGTAAAGTTTTTCTTCTAACCTTTGTAAAAATAAATCATTTTTCGTCATCTACCTTGTAAACCATTTTCCCGAGGATCGTTTCGGTGCGAAAGATCAACCCTTCCAGGAAGCGCTTCCCGTTGTTTAGCGAATCTACACTCATGTTTTTCTGCGCTCGTAGCGACCTAACTTGACCACAACCGACTTAACTTCGACTGTATTTTAACATAAAATCACGCCGAAAACACGTAAACTAAAAACTTGACCAACTCGCTGGTCTTTTTCACATTATTTTTAAGGAATTTCAACAGCGGAAGAAATTTGATACTGAAAAACGGGAAAAACTTTGCGGAACTGTAACAAACGCTTCCGATATCCTCACATCACAGCGTGCCTGTTGATTTAAAACAAACGCTTGAAGGGTTTCAGAAAAGGCTCAGTACACTCTAAGAAAATTTTACGGGTTGAGACCGTAAAAAGTACATACTTTGAAGAACAAACATTTTTACGTAGAAGTGAGTACCAGAAATTACATATTTTGTATGTTCTTTCTGTTTTTGGAGGCCCTTACTGTGGAAACAACTTCAAGGTATGTAAAATTGGAAATCAGTCTTAGCGGTATCCTGCTCTGGTAAATATCAAAACATTCAATTTGTGTGTGTCACGAAAACTTTACGAATTAACGGAAGAATTGCTTCGAATCATTTTGTTGCTCGAGCCTTACCTGTGAGAAACTAAGCTCTACGACGTTTGGTCTTCATCAGAATCTTTATTTTTTTTTTTTTAGATTGTTGATCTCCACCGCCAGCCAAATTTACTTCATCATCGAAACCGAAAGATTGGTATCGAAGTATCGGGAATTCGCAACCTGATGCAATTGATTCCGGTTTAAGCTATATCACAGAGAACCAGAGAATGGGCCCCGAATAAATATGTGTCCAATCCGTGTGTAAGAATTTGAATCGTCGGCCATTTTAAAACCGTTAAAATTGGCCTAAAAACAGCACCATCTAGTGACTCTTAGCTAAGTGACTCAACTGTTGTTGTCGATTTTTTTGTCAACAGTTGAGAACACTCAGAACATAAATACCCCAAAATTTACTTCCAGGTCGCACCAAAACAGAGTTCAGCTAGTTTTCTTTTTTTGGGGTGTAGAAAAAGCAACATAATGAAATTTGCAGCAGGAACTATAAGCTCTTTGAACGAAATCATTTTCTTTTGGCAATGTTGCCTTATTTGGTACTCGTTTTGTATTGAGACACTGATTTCTTTTGAGAAAAAAAAGCAAACATTATTTAGTTGTTTGAAGAGAAAGTTCATATAAGATTTTAATTATGTGTCTGTTTTAATATGAATTATAATTTCAAAAATAGTTCAGTCAACATTTGCCGCAGGATTTCTGTATGATGTTTTAATTTATGATACCCCTCTAATGGATAAACTCCCCTTTTTGTTTAGGATCAGATTTTTTTAAATCAAATTTCACTCATAACGAAGCATTTCAAATCCAATTAATCGAAAGTATTGCGAAATTCTAGCATGTAAACATCGCGTCATTTCTGCCAGGATTGGACTTTAGTACCTACTTCCGAAAATATTCGAAAATTGGAATAGCTTCTTAATATCGAATTTGGCCAGAGCAAAGTTATTACATGGAGGTTACCCGGACACCTAAGAATCCAAAGAATTTCAGGGAATAGCAAAAGGCATTTAAAAGCAACTCGATATAAAGTTTTATAAATTCTTCAAATATTACCCCCTTCTATTATACTTATTACAGATATTCGATAACACCATGCGCCAATTTTTCATCAATCCTACCGAGATAACAATTTTGTGAAAAAAAAGAATACTGAACGAATTTTTAAATTTGTGTTCATCATCGAAATTTATTCTAAATTATAAAAAAAAATTCAATTTAGTCTTGATGAAGTGAATTTCATGTCGACAAAAACAAACACAGGCCAAAAACTGAAAAACCATATACAATTATTTTAATACCCGTTTGAGTGACTGAAAATAAATTTGGCTTTGAGCGCATTTTTCATTCGTTGAAGGTACTATCGTCTGAGCGTGTAGAAAAATGGAAAAAATAAAAGTACCGGTAACGACATCTGGTGGCTCTTAGCTAAGTTGCAAAAATGGCGTCGTTTATTTTGAAATCACGGTTGGTATTTTTACACACGTTTGGGGCTCCAGCCCGAACTCTGGTTCTCTGTGGCTATATGGGCTTCAAAATAAATTACATCGCCAGTATATAAGGTAATATTTCCTCAATTGTTCTGAAAAAATTCCAACTAATTCCAATATCAATCTCCTTTAGAATATCCACTTCATGTTCGGCCAGCATGTTTAACGCCATGGACACCGGTTCAAGTGTACGAACCAGAGATATCGATATGGAATCAAAATATGGCTTCCATGCCCTCCATCATTCCACAGTCATTCCACAGAAATCCTGAAGAAAAACGAATGAAAATAGCTGGATCTTTTGAACAAACTGGAGGGAAATTAAATATTATAACGTTCATTATTGATAGATAATAAACTTCCATTTGAATGTATAAACTAAGCATCCTCAATTTGAAAGAATTCCTTGTCTTTAAATTTCAAATTAATTTTTTTCTACTGTATGTGATTCTTCTGCTCTATGTGATTTTAACATACGTTTGAGTACTTTGTACATACTCGTCCGTACCAGCCTGGCCACATACTTTTTCGTAAAATAATTTTTACATACTAGTGGCTTCCTGCACTTACGGGTTGTTTTGACTTCTTTTTACATACTTTTGTGTACGATTTTCTAAGGGTGTAAAAAATGTTTATGTTCAGATCAACTGTGGTACACGGAGAAAAATGAAAAATTGAATTCAAATTTTCATACTTGTTTTATAGAGTTATCTTGAAAATAATATTTAATAATTAAGTAATAATTATTATTTACTACGATAAGCAATTTAAAATGTTAATATGTAGCACTCCTAAAACGGTTTAACTAGTGGGGTATAAAATCAAAAATGTAAATGTTTGTACATAAAACTAAATAAGGAAATGAAACTAAACTAAATATTTATCACATAAGTACAGTAGTTTTTCTATTTTATCACTGTTCGATTTTTCAATACTCGCTAAATTCACGCTCGATTTGATCACAGTTATGATTACTATTTTATCACGTTGTTTTTGGAAATCATTCAGAAATCATTTGTCATTTTTCCATTTTTATTTCAAGTTTCGTCAAATTCACGGTTTTGCCATTATCACGATGCATTAAACGTTATAAAATCGAAAAACTACTATAGTACAATTTCCCACAATACAATTCAACGCTGGCAGATACATTGAGGTCGTATAAAATCAGTTAAGAAAAAAACTACTTTCTCCAAGGCACTCAAGTCTTAACATTTTATTGAGAATTGAACTCATTGAAGCACATTACTAGAAATAAAAAACGAGAATTTTATCGTTGAAATAATTTATTTAGTTCATTCAATCCTTCGGAAGCTGAGGTTTTATGTTACATTCTGAACTGATGTTATGGAAATAGTTACTGGCAGTGATTCTATTATTCTTCTCTAGAACTAAGTTCAGCTTAACAGCAATTGTTGCTTTTTGAGAAAGGCTGTTATTGACTGCTTATCATTTACATTATGGAACATATTTTTATTCTATTCCTGGTTTTGTTTTTCATCACTAAATTTATTATGCGAGCGAAAAATGTTGCTATAACAGACCTAAAACTAATCACATTGAAAACGAACAAGTCCCTGTTTCTTTTTTTTATATTCTCTTAAGGTTTGTGACAATCTTACAATTAAAAACTAACTAAAACTAAGATTTATCAGATTGGAAAAGCAAACAAAACAATTGACCTAGGATGGATAATGGAGAAAAAAATTGATGACCATTGGTGGCTTACATTTTTTAGCATTTGCTGTCTTATTTTTAGTGTTTCTTCAGAGTGGATAATGGAAGAGTGTCCTACCAAATCTTGAATCAGCTAACTTATTCTGGCCTTATTCTTCGGTTATCTTATTAAATGATTTATCAACGTTGTTGAGTCTATCTAGATTGAGCAAACTTTTCCTAATAAGCTTAGATCGATCATAGCTGGGAACGAACCTTTTTGGGCTACCGCCGGTGGATCCCCCAAACACTGATCCCGTTTGTGAATGGTTTGCAGGGAAGAACCCGGCATTCAGGCCGAGCTGGGGATGAGCCGCTATGGATTGGCTTATGTGGAAGGGGGTGGGGGTAATCGATTGGAATAGATTTCGGTTTTCGAAAAGATTTCGGCTACTGGTGGATGGTGCGGGAATGAGGGATGGAAACCGATCGAAACCTGTGGTCTGACTGAATGATGGCGAAGGGCATTGCGTTGGTGGGACGTTAAAAGTTTGATTAAGTCGCGATTCAGTGCTGGGAAATGTGGACGAGAACCTGGCTACTGGCTCGGAAAACAGAGAAATACGATCTAATTCTAGGGCAGCGGGATCTTCCGGTGTGGGACGTCGAGTTGTAAGCTGCGACTCAAATCCCGAGCTTTGAGATGAAGTTCTTGACATGTAGGGATGCTGCTGTGCCGTTAGATTTTGTTCTACATGTCCTTCTTTCTGCGGGGATCCCCAGTACCCACCGGCGATCCAGGACGCTCCGGATTCCGATGCATTACCTAGATGAGGGGGAGAAATGGTTACCTTTTGTTGTGTCTGAACTGTCTGAGGTGTTGGCTGCTGGCACGAATGTTGCTGACGCATGCTGGTGAAGCTATCTTCGTGATGGGTGGCAAATGGATTCTGATTTACCATTGAGAGATCTCTTCGAGATAACGAAGTCAACCGTCCGCTTATGCTTAAACGATCGATATCTTCGCCAAAGCGATCCTCTAGGTCCTTCTGCCGGTATGATGAACCTGATATGGAGTTCATAGAGTAGCCAATGCGGGGACTTGCCATGGACACATTCAATCTATCCGCCATTGCCGTTGTGAAATTGTCGACCGAGTAACTGGGCGTTTTTGCAAGCGAATTTTCTGGTGTTATAAGACTTATTCGGCTAAAGCTCCTGGCAGGTTGCTGCTGGTCGTGCAAACGATTGATGGCTAGAACCGATCCCCCGTAATGTGAGTTTGGAGAAATTTGCGATTGAAAAGAATAATCCTGGAAGGGTCTCAGCGTTGAAGCGGTCAACACCGATGGACTGATTGATTTGGTCGTGTCCATAGATCTAACACTCATGTTGGCACCAATCGAAGAAGCGTACAGGCCACCTTTTACGGAACAGATTGATGAATCATTGAGTAGTGAACTTTGATCATCGCAGGAATTGGAAGAATCTGCTTCGTTCGAATGCTGTGAGTAGATTTTGTGAAAGCTGGAATCAAGACGGTCCGATGATTGAATCTTTGGTGTAGTTTTTCCAATACATCCTATCGCTGCCATCAGAGAGACAATCGACACCACCAACTGAAATGATAACAGATTTAAAAAATGATCACATGGTTTTAAAGCAAAAGATATACTTCAACAGCTGGCGTCCAAGTGCTGTTTCCGAGAACATGCACACCATATTCGGATTTGAGAAATACTTCTGAGCCACAGCATAGCAAAAGGAGAATCAATGTTGCCTTGCTGATGTGTGACTTGATGGTTATCAACATTCCGATCAAACAGATCAAGGCCATATTTGTCAAACCATTTTCCTGTCCCACAACTTCGGGAACATCGCTAAAAACCTCGCAAATTCCATCCGCTAAGTCAAGTTTTTGGCCCCACTTCTCCATCAACACCGTTCGAGCATTTTTCAGCTGTTGAACACTTTCAACCACCACTGGCTGATCCATCATTCCGCTCCAATAAACAAATAGCGTTTGTTTCAATGCTATCAGATAGGAAACGATCATCAACACCATCTGTGATACAACCTGGCCAAACACCTTCTCCAAACTTTCTTTTCTAATCTCCATTTGTGAAGCGCGTTGACCAATCTTCAGGATCAGTATCAGAATGATAGCCCACAAGCAGGCATCAGCAACGGATTTTTTCTTCCGATAGGCTACCTGCTTATCGTTCGCTTGCATATGCATATCGAACACCTTCAATCCCTTGGTTCCGATCTGGGCCAGCTTAGACCCCAAGATGTTTCTCTTCACATCATTAAGTTTACGTTTCAGGACCCTTTCACAGCGAGCGCAAAGCTTATAAGTCTGCTCCAGCTGTCGCTCATACTCCTCGACCTCTTCGTCGTAATTTTCCTCCTTTTCCGGGACAAACGAAGCTAGCTGGTAGATTTTCAGCTCCTGGTTCCGATTGCAGCCGAAACACAAGCCATTATTCGGTAGAACCGACCCACTATTGAAGATCTTGTCATCATCCGTTATGTTGTTGGTACGCGGATTCAACTGGCACTGGTACTGGGCCGGTATTTCCCGATTATAGTCCCCTTCCTCGTTGAATCCATTGTACTGGGTGCAACTGGGACACACCCAGGAGTTCCCATCCGCGTACGGGACCCGGTGGTTGGTGTTGCAAAACCAACAGTTAACGCCGACCGGAAAACATTTTCTGTGCCGGAAGATGGTAAGCGGAAACATATGCCAATGAACATAAATTCTCATTAATTCTGCTTAGCCAAGCAGTTGCAGTGATATAAAAACGAACTAAAAATACATTACCTCACGCTGAGAAAAAGATTAACCGCAGCAATGGCTACCACGAACGAAATCGCAACAATCGGCACGACCGTATCGGCCAGGTTTTCCAATGAAATCATTATGTAAATTTTCAGTGGTGTCCGGTTCACTTTATTTCACTCATCTAGCTATCAGTATCTATTTAACACAGGCTTTTTGCAGCAGAATTAAGAGATTTTCACTACGAGTAAATTTGTTTCCATAAACAAAACCGCGCGTTTAGAAAGCTAACCCCTTTTTCACGGTAGCCTGAAAATGGCTCAGTTTTAATATGAAAATGACAAGTTGATTTGCCACAGTTAATTCACAGTGCCGGCTTTTCAAGCGTTTGTCGGAGTTGATTTTTTGGCTCCGGTTTTGTTTTGGTATTTTTGCACTGAAAAAAATAAGTAGTATGAAACTGTTAGAAACAAACTTTTACTTTTTATGGCGGTGGTTTTCGAATTTCTATTCTCATAATTCGATTCGATCGAATATTATGTTTAACGAGATAATTGAACAAAAGATGAATTAAAAAATTCACCTTCGTTTTACAACTTTTTTTTTGCTGTTTTTAAAAGCATAAATTCACACACATTTGCCCTTTTCAAAATGCATTACATGAATGTTTGTCAACATTTTTACATAAACCTGCAAAAGCAAGTCGCGTTCCATTATTTTTTGTAATTGTAATTATCGAATAAAACACTACTATTTAATAATAAAATTCAATGAAAGTGCTGTTAAACATGTGCCGTCACGTGTTCGAGTACCGCAGGAAACTGATCCAATGCAGATACGCTAGTAGCCGGGCTGAAAAGAATCAGCTGAGGATCCTGTTCTTCGGTACCGATTCCTTCTCACTTCCTAGCTTAAAAATTATCAACGAAAATCGGTAAGTAAAAAGTTCCAACTTTGATTCAAAATAAATTATTGGCTCAAACACATCTTTTCAGAAAATCCGGTCTCAGTGTATCCGACCTGGAGGTGGTTACCTCGTTCAAGGCTAAAAAGAATCCTTTGAAAGAATACACCAAACAGGAGAGGCTAGCTCTACACGATTGGCCCCTGCGGCGAACTGATCTCAGTCGATATTTCGATCTGGGTGTGGTAGTTTCCTTTGGGCATTTAATACCAGAACCATTGATTTCGGCTTTTCGATTGTAAGCCAATTTTACCTTCAAATTTTATAGAAAAAAAAATTAACGGTGATATTGATTTCTTTTTAGAGGGATGTTGAATGTTCATGCTAGCTTACTACCCAAATTGAGGGGTGCCGCCCCTATTGTTCATGCCATCCGCAACGGTGACTCGGAAACCGGAGTCACCGTAATGAAAATCAAACCGAAGCATTTTGATGTGGGAGAGGTAAAACTGAAAACTTAATTAAAACATAAAATTACGAAACTTATAAAGAGCTTCCTAATCTTTTCTAGGTTCTGGATCAACGAAAAGTTTCTATCTCCAGAGATGTTCTCATGCCCGAACTTCACTGTCAAATGGCACAAGTAGGTGCCAGTGCACTGATGCATTGCATTGCAAATCTAGACCACTATTATGCTAATTTAAAGGAGCAAAACAGCTGCGATGCTACTTATGGTACAATTCGATAATTTTTCAAAACTTTACCAAACAAATAACATTAAAAACCCATCTACCAACAGCCCCAAAAATAGATGCACACTTTGCTGACATCCGGTGGACGGAAATGGACGCCCTGCAGGTGTACAATCTGTGGCGATCTTTGTATTCCTACAAACCACTCACTACGCGGCTGGGACAGGAGCTAGTCAAAATATTCGAATTGTCTTTTGACCCAGGGTCGAAGGAAGTGGACGCTCAGAAACAGCCACCTGGTTTGATTCGATACTGTTGGAAGAGGAAACTGCTGACGGTTTGTTGTCGCGATGGCCGGTGCGTTTCGGTGCAGCAACTCGCGATAGGAGGTAAAAAAGCCGTCACCGCCCAGGAATTCTACAATGGGTATCTGAGTAAGAAAGATCCCTCGGAGAGGCTGTTTGACACTGGGTAGTACATTTATTAATTGTTAATTGTTGATTGTTTTTCATTTGAAAGAAAATTTCATTTTAACAATACTGCCGCTGCTGGCAAGTCTGTCCCATATGCAAAAACAACGAACCAAGAAAAACGGCTTTAAAGATTTTTATAAACTTTCGTGGATTTCTCGGTTGAAACTTCACCTTTTCTATTTCTTTCTTCACAGATATCAAGATAATTGTTGTAGAATTTCGTCCAATGTTTTTTTGCTTTGGAAGTTGTTGATGCAGAGGAGAAAATAATGATGGGACAGCCTTGCGAGTATATTTCGCATGCGTATTAAATGTACCCGCAAAGCTGTCCCATATTTGGCTTTTCTTTTGTCAGTTGATCATTTGATTCTCTCTATCTGCGCTGTATTATTCACTTTACTGGTTGTTTACTGATGAAAATAAGTTTAAAATGATGTTTATAACATATTTAGATAAAGATAACGTAAGTTTATCGTAAAAATTGAGTAGGTCTAAAATAAAATCAATAACAACGTTCCATGAATAAAACAACCTATACCTTCATCTTTTGGAAAATTTTTCTGTCGATTATCTTTTTAGAAAGACTATAAATACTAACAAATTGCTGAATTAGAAAAGACGAAGCATCTTGGCTGCAAATATTTATTGAGAAAAATCAATACAATATGACTTACGCGTGTGCTACCAGGTACGCGTATTTTGGTTCATAGATTTTATGGCAGTCCAAGCAGCAAATAAGAGCATGACAAAAACCTAAAAAAATATGGCTTTGTAGCTGACAATTTTCTATGTTTTACAACGAACAATTCAATAAGCCTCATGCGAGATAAAAAAAAACAGTTTTGTGGAATTTACCCATTAGGCTTGTTCTGGCATCCCTGACGTCGCTGCATCTGAACAGACCTAACGGCCACGCTACGAACTGTCAAACCAGAAAACGGTTAGAAGTGAAAATTTACGACGAACCAAGAAAGACAATTAGTGACGCTCTGCGTATATTTTATAAATTAACGATAGTTTTAGTTGTTAAAGTTGTTTGTGCCATTCGTGAGTACCCTTTTTAAATTGTTGTGAACCTTTGACTAAATTTAACTTTTTGTAATATTTAGCGCACATCGGTAAAAACCCGATCTAAGGCTGATACCACGCACAGTCGAGCATTCCTTTCAAAAGGGCCGATATAGGTTAGATTTTCTTTTATTGGTATCAGAATTATTTGTAATAATGCGCATTTTCTCAAAATCTAGGCCAGAAATCTATGCTCTTTATTTGTATAACTTGGCATCAAAAAACGGATACTCCTCTTGTACTAAAGGAGACAAATGTAAGAATCAAAAAATCCTATGTAAAACTTTGCTCTAATAAACTCATTGTTTTTTAGCTTTGAGCTGCTCCTGCTCCTGCTCCAACTAGAGCTGCTGCGAGAACCTTTAGTGAATTATATTTCAACATCCTCAAAGATATTCGAAAACCCTAAAGATTTCGAGACGGTCAATTCGGAAGAGGAAATTGATTGCCAAGATGGATTCGACTGTGGTGGATGCAACAGACCCAATTCGGTGGAACGGAGAATGGTGTCGTGCGATAATTGTTTAGGCTGGTGGCATCTGAGTTGTGCGAATCAATCTCCCGGCGTAAAGGATCGCCCATGGAGATGCACTAAATGCACATCACCTTCTGCAGACCCGTCAGAGTCCGTAAACACCGCCGATTTCAGCACACCCATTGTGCGATCGAAGGCTCCTCACTCCAGTTCAACGAGAATAGGAAGGGCTGAAGTTGAGAACGGAGCTAGGAAGAAATGTGCGGAATCCAACAAAGATTCGTCCGTGAGAAGTGCCGGCAAGTCTGTGAGATCTACTACATCCAGCGCCCGCATCCGGACCGAACTTGAGTTGGCCAGATTGGTTGCAGAAAAAGAAATTAAAAGTCGTCGGATGAGAGAGGAAATGCGTTTCCTGGAAGAGGAGAGAGCCTTGAGAGAAAAGGAACGGGCTATCCGGTTAGAGGAGCTTGCTTCTGAGGAATCCTTCTTAAAGAAGAAGCACCAGCTGGAAGAGAAATTAGTCGAAGAGTCGGGATCGGAAAATGTTTCCGAATCAGCGCCAAGTGGAAGTCAAAAGGCTGAGGAATGGTTGCGCAATCAGCTGGAGGAAAATAATAACGATCCGGAAGAGGTATTCCCTCGGATAGTCGAACCGGGTAATCCGAATTCAGTTCATTCCGAACCTAGAAGTCACTCGGCACGAATCCGTGTGCCAATTATGAACCTGATTCCTGAAGTACCACCTCCAAAGCAACCCATAAATCCTTTCCCACAACCGGTAGCGTTTGCCAACCTGAATATTGGTCCGTCTGCAGAACAAGTGTTGGCTCGACAAGTCTGGCCCAGAAAACTACCTGTGTTTGCCGGAGAGCCTGAGGAGTGGCCAATATTTTTCCATAGTTACGAAACGTCCAATGCTGCCTGCGGTTTCTCAGACGTTGAGAATCTTGTCCGTCTTAGAGAAAGCCTGCGAGGGGCGGCTCGAGAAGCAGTGAGAACAAAATTGACATTTCCTGACAGCGTGCCGAAGATAATGGAAACACTGAAACGTTTTTATGGACGGCCCGAAATCCTTGTAAGGAACATGCTGGCTAAAGTGCGCAAACTCGAATCGCCAAAATCTGAGCGTCTAGATAGCCTTATTAAGTTTGCCACAGCTGTACAGCACCTTTGTGACCAGCTAGAGGCTGCAGGTCTCCGAGCTCATTTATCGAATCCCGATTTGCTCAGCGAATTGGTTGAGAAGCTCCCTGCTCATCATCAGCTTGCTTGGGTGAGATATAAACGCTCCTTCCCCGAGCCAACGCTGAAGGAATTTGGCCAGTATATGGAGGAATTGGCCGAGGACGCCTGTGAGGTTACCACGCTTGTACCGCCGAAACCTGAGACAGCGAAGTATGCAAAACCGTCGCAGAAGAAAGAGGGACATTTCCATGCTCACATTAACAGTAATGGAAACCAGGAAGAATATAGACAACGTAAACCATGTCCAATCTGTGGTGGCATAGATCACCGGGTTCGGAACTGCTCGAAGTTCCAAGAGCTAAATCTCGATTCAAGAAAGCGTGCAGTACGCCAGTGGAATTTGTGCGAAATGTGCCTGAATGAGCACGGTAATTGGAAGTGTAAATCAAGAATCCGATGTAACATCGAAGGCTGTAGAGTTCAGCACCATCCGTTGCTCCATGTTCCGGCGCAAGCCAAAAAGGGAGAAGCAACAGTCGTTAAATCTGTTTGTAATTCCCACAACGAATTCAGAAAAGCGTTTTTCTTTCGAATAGTTCCACTTACCCTGCACAACGGAAATCGCACTGTCGATACTTTTGGATTCTACGATGAAGGGTCATCACTGACCATGATGGAATCGTCATTAGCACGCCGCCTAGGAATAGAGGGAAAAAGGCATCCGCTGGAACTACAGTGGACTTCCGGTGTAACCCGGAACGAAGATTCATCCAAGCTCATTAAATGCAAGATCTCGAAGTTGGGAGATCCGAAACAACATTCTTTTACCGCACACACGGTTTCGAAACTTGAGCTACCGAAGCAAACCCTCTGCTACGACGAATTAGCTAATCGTTATGAACTTCTGAAAGATATTCCAATCAGTTCATTTAACGATGCCCAGCCTGAAGTGCTTATTGGGTTAGATAACATTGACATTTTAACCCCAATCGAAAGTCGGCAAGGTCAACCTGGCGAACCTGTTGCCGTGAGATCATTGCTCGGATGGGCCATCTATGGGCCTAACGAGGCAGGAGATAGAAATGACAAGAACTCGGTCCGAGTTAACTTCCATCGCTGCGACGCAGATCAAGAACTTAACGACCTCATCCGACAACATTTCGTTCTGGAGGAACCCCAGAACCCGTTTGCGCCGATTCTTGAATCTGCCGAAGACAAGCGATGTAAAACGATCCTAGAGGAAACCACGGTGTTCCGTGACGGTGCATACGAAATTGGATTGCTGTGGAAAGCAGATGTAGTGTGCTTCCCAGACAACCGGTACATGGCTGAGAGACGTCTGAAATGCCTAGAGAGCAAGCTGTCAAAAGACCCCGAACTCCAGGCTAACGTGCACCAACAAATACGAGATTATTTGACAAAAGGTTATGCCCATAAGGCAACCGAAGAAGAGTTGGCAGAAACTAGTGCTGAACGCGTCTGGTACCTCCCCTTGAATGTGGTGTCGCACCCGAAGAAACCGAACAAAAGACGGCTGGTGTGGGACGCGGCTGCCTCAGTGGGTGGAGTTTCCCTCAACAATCAACTATTAAAAGGCCCGGATTTACTGGTCCCCCTGCATTCAGTTATATGCAAGTTCCGAGAGTGGCGCATCGGTTTTGGTGGCGACGTAAAAGAAATGTTCCACCAAATCCGAATAAGAGCAGCAGACAAAAACTACCAACGATTCCTGTTTCGATTCGACGCAACACAACCGCCCGACGTTTATATTATGGACGTCGCGACGTTCGGAGCGACGTGCTCGCCCTGTTCGGCGATCTACGTGTTGCACAAAATAGCAGACGAGTGTCGGGAGGATTTCCCGAAAGCTACGACAGCTATCAAGGAGAAAACGTATATGGACGATTATTTCGATAGTGCCCCCACTTCCGAGGAAGCAGCTGATCGAGCGATTCAGGTGAAAGGAGCCCTTGCTCGGGCCGGATTCACCATGAGAAATTGGGTTAGCAACGATGAATCGGTGCTACAAGCAGTCGGAGAGAATTCGGAACAGAAAACGCTCTCACTTATCAGTAATATGGGAGGCGATAACATCGAGAGGGTCCTTGGACTGGAGTGGAACCCACGGCAGGATTGTTTCCAATTTCCTACCAGCCTACGCGGTGAGCTGGCGCCGTATGTTTGCGGCGAACGACGACCGACTAAGAGAATGGCTCTTCGATGTATTATGAGTCTTTTCGACCCATTGGGTCTTCTGTCCCCGTATACAATCCACGGGAAGATGCTGTTCCAAGATCTTTGGAGATGCGGCATACAATGGGATGACGACATTCCGGATGAATCTTTCGAGAAATGGGTCCGATGGACAAAGCTTCTCCAAGAAATCAACAACCTTCAGATCCCCAGGTGCTACTGTGGTGGAGATCATGCTGGAGGGTACGAAACATTGCAGCTACATGTGTTCACCGATGCCAGTGAACTGGGCTACGGATGCGCGACGTATTTCCGTGTCATCGAGGATGGAAAAGTGAAATGCTGCTTGGTGATGGCGAAGGCTAAGGTGGCCTCCCTCAAGGTGCAATCGATTCCCAGAAGAGAGCTTCAAGCCGCTGTGTTGGGTGCTAGGATGATGATAAACGTTTGTTCTAGCCACACGGTGGAAATCAAGGAGAAATTTCTTTGGACGGATTCTACCACCGTCTTGTCCTGGATTAGATCTGACCACCGAAGATTCAAGCAATATGTAGCCGTTCGCATCGGAGAAATTCTGACCTTAACAGATTCGGATCAGTGGCGCTGGGTGCCTTCGAAAGAGAACATCGCTGACTGTTTGACCAAGTGGAATAAAGATACGGATCCAAAACCGGATGGTCGTTGGTTTAATGGCCCATCATTCCTGTACGAACCTGCTGATAGATGGCCACAACAGAAATCACCGAATGAAAGCACCAACGAAGACTTGAGAACCCACTATCTTTTCCACCACATTGATATTCCCATTCAGCTAATTGACATTGCTAGAATCTCTAAATAGACCATATTGGTACGCATACTGGCTACGGTTATGCGATTTATTTCGAATTGTCGTCGACGAAAGAAAGCATTGCCCATCGAGACGGTACCTTCCGTAGAGAATGTGAAGCGATACGTAATTCAAACCATCCCGAATATCGAAACACCGTTGAAGCAATCCGAATACCAATCAGCCGAGAATATCCTTTGGCGATTGGCTCAAAGTGAGCACTACCCTGATGAGGTGAAGGTGCTGATATCAAATCGTGAAAGAGCCCTAGAGGATTTAATCAAGATTGAGAAAACTAGTTGCCTGTATCAACTCTCCCCGTTTGCTGACGAATTTGGTGTTATTAGAGTGGAAGGAAGAACCGTGAATGCGCAGTACGCGTCCTTCGATTCCCGATTTCCAGTAATATTGCCCCGAGAGCATGTAGTTACCCAAAGGCTTTTGGAGCATTATCACCGAATTTTTGGACACGCAAACAGAGAGACAATTGTCAACGAAGTCCGTCAGCGTTTTCAGATCGCGAATCTGAGGTCCGCTGTTAACGAAGTATCGAGAAGCTGCCAGGTATGTAAGATTAAAAAATGTAAACCACATTCACCAAGAATGGCGCCATTGCCAGAGCAAAGATTGACACCGTATACCAGACCCTTTGCGTATACCGGTGTGGATTATCTCGGGCCGTTGGAGGTAACCGTTGGCAGGCGGAAGGAAAAGCGATATGTAGCGGTCTTCACATGCTTGGTAGTCCGTGCCGTTCACCTGGAGCTGGCGTACAGCTTAACGACGGATTCCTGCATAATGGCGATCAGGAGATTTGTGCGAAGAAGAGGTCCCCCACGCCAAATATTGTCCGACAACGGGACGAACTTTGTCGGTGCCGATCGCGAGCTTAAACGACAGATCAAGAGAATCAACATCGACTGTTCCGACACATTCACCAACGCCCGAACAAGCTGGTTATTCAATCCGCCCTCCGCTCCCCACATGGGTGGAGTATGGGAGCGGATGGTGCGAAGCGTGAAAGAATCGATGAGAGCTCTCGACGACGGAAGGAAACTCAACGACGAGATTCTGCTGACGGTGTTGGCGGAAGCAGAAGCTTTTATAAACTCTCGTCCACTGACGTACATGCCTCAAAGTTCGGCCGACTACGAAGCGTTGACACCCAACCACTTTTTGGGTAACTCCACGGGAGATCAGGACCCTATGCGTGATCCAATCAGTCTCAGCCAAGCACTGCAAAGCAGTTACCTTCGTTCGCAGTATTTAGCTGATGCTACATGGGACAGATGGCTGAAGGAATACTTTCCTAATATGAACAAGCGGTCCAAGTGGTTCGAAGATGTGGTGTCGGTTAAACTTGGAGACCTGGTGTATATTGCGGAAGGCAGTCGGCGTACCTGGATCCGAGGAAGGATCGTGGAGCTAACCCCGAACAAGGATGGAAGGATCAGACGTGTTGCAGTACAAACGGCATCTGGACGACTCGAGAGACCGGTGGCGAAGCTGGCCGTTATGGAGATAGGTAACGGTGAATCCGAGCAAGGTGATACGGAGGCCGTTCCGGATTCACGGGGTGGAGAATGTTCTGGCATCCCTGACGTCGCTGCATCTGAACAGACCTAACGGCCACGCTACGAACTGTCAAACCAGAAAACGGTTAGAAGTGAAAATTTACGACGAACCAAGAAAGACAAGTGACGCTCTGCGTATATTTTATAAATTAACGATAGTTTTAGTTGTTAAAGTTGTTTGTGCCATTCGTGAGTACCCTTTTTAAATTGTTGTGAACCTTTGACTAAATTTAACTTTTTGTAATATTTAGCGCACATCGGTAAAAACCCGATCTAAGGCTGATACCACGCACAGTCGAGCATTCCTTTCAAAAGGGCCGATATAGGTTAGATTTTCTTTTATTGGTATCAGAATTATTTGTAATAATGCGCATTTTCTCAAAATCTAGGCCAGAAATCTATGCTCTTTATTTGTATAACTTGGCATCAAAAAACGGATACTCCTCTTGTACTAAAGGAGACAAATGTAAGAATCAAAAAATCCTATGTAAAACTTTGCTCTAATAAACTCATTGTTTTTTAGCTTTGAGCTGCTCCTGCTCCTGCTCCAACTAGAGCTGCTGCGAGAACCTTTAGTGAATTATATTCCAACAAGGCTAATCATAGCTTGTAAAAATTATGGAAACTGTTATTTTCGACTTAACTGTACTGTTTTATCTAGTCTAACTTTCGTAATTTCAATGAATGCTTATTTTGTCGCACACATCGTATGAATATTTGCAAAATTAAAGTTAATTAGAAAAGCAATTTTAAAGCATTCTGTAAAAATAGACATATGGGACAGCTTTGCGGGTATATTTCATATGGGACAGACATGACTTGGTATTTTTTTCATATATGTTGAGAACAAAGTTATGAAAGTTTATAGTCTAAATTGAAGAACTAACTGTATTTGAACGATTTTTGAGATAAACTGAAAAATGACGAAAATGCTAATGGGACAGTCTTGCGAATAGCGGCAGAATATTTGATTGAGGAATTACTTGTTTCAGTCCAGAATACCACAAAACTCAGACAAAAAAGTTACGGAAAGCAGTCATCTAAGTTTGAAATCAAATAATAGAAAGGAATATTTTCAGATCATTTGTGCACTTTGTCGAACTCTTCTATAACACTGATGAAGATCCCAAGAGATTCTTTTATGGTACGCCGTTATTCACCAAGCATATATACTAGACTTTCAATTCCCATTTTCACATAGCAAGGTCGTATCGATCAAAACTTTTGTTATATGGTTGGTATTTTGGTATGTTGGTATGGTTGGATGTTTGGTATGGCAGAGCCTTATTACATAAGACGAGTCACGAGTCATTTTACTCGAGTGAGCCATTTTGGTATTATAGAAGTCGAGTCGAGTCGAATTTCAGTCGAGTAGCTCGACTGAATCGACTGCTTGAAGGTTCGTGACTCAGCTGTTTCACTCGACTACCGTAATACGATATTTCCCTCGACTCGACAGTGACTGGAGTCGAGTCGAGTTACATCTAACTTGTAAATACTATTCCTCTTGAAAAATAGTCTTTGACTTCAAATTCATATGGACATAAGTGGACATAAGTTCGAAAAAATACGCTTCAAACTTTCAGTGGTCCACAATTCTACAAAATAATATTTTTTCAGAACGCTTTATTTTTCTTCAGTCAAATCAAGATTAAAATCTAAAACTCACGTTTTGGTGGCCAAGCGGCTTGCGTGGTGGGACGGAAATCGTCAGGTCCACCGATGGCAAGGGTTCGATTCCTATTTCGGTACTGAGTGTTAAATGTCAATCTTAAGTTATCCACGTTATTTCAGTCTGTAAAGCCTAAATCGGCTAAGATGGTGTATTTTTTCTCTTTTCAATTATGTATGCTTAATTATTCTTGGGAATGTTCTTTTTACAAATTTATACCTACAAGTACTTAAACTTACTTATTACAACGTCGAAAAGGACTTGTCATCACTTTAACAAAAAAAAAACACGAAAACAACGAACGTTGCTTGCAAAAATTTAACGATTTTATTCATATTTGCATTACAAGAAGCACGACCCATTTCTTCTTCTCCAAACGGTCGTATCAATATTGGGGATTGGTACATTATCATAATCTTGGTTTACGTAGAACCACCTCGTCTCGATTATGGACGCTCTTGTAAAAATTGTTATTTATTTCCATATAAGTATGTATATGTAGGTAAATCGTATAGTATAGTTGTTCGTTTTCTTACATAAGTAGATTGTAAATAAATGAAAATCACTATTGATATAACTTTTTTTAATATGCATCTTCCTATTATCGTTCACTTTTAGCAGTTTAGAGTTCCTTCCAATAAATAGAAATACATTATTAGTGGATTTTCAGGTAAATAGATGTAAGTAAGTTAAAAAAAAAGGAATATCCAAAAGTAACAAAACATAAAGACATCAAAATGAGTTACTGTGTTTAAAATTAGGTGACGGTTTTATTTCGATTGGTTGAACATACTAAATTGGAACTAGAATTTTCTACTTTATTTTTATTTCTTCAAAATGGTCAATAGCTAAATGTCTTTTTGAATGCAGTTACTCGCTCTGCTTAACGTCTTCCTCATTTGGTTTAGACGAAAGGCACCCACAATTTTGATGATCACTTTTTTTTACTATCAGGAGTGGTATGTTAAAGTTTTTCTACTCAACACGTTTTGCTTCCTCAACAACGCGGGATGGATAAGGTTTCTCCAAATGCGAATCTGGTAGATTAAGTGTTTTTTTTTAATTCCTTTCTAGGGGGATTCTGTCAGTACGATGGGTGAAAAATTAATTGCAACGCGGTCTCAGTCCTCTGATTGGGATTGTGTTAGTAGGTAGGGTTCGCTATCTTTAAATTTGTTGGTTTTGCCAATCAACAGCTCGTTTGTAAATTATATGTATTAACTAGAAGCCCTAAAGATATATGCAATCGCTCAGATGATGCTGCTGTTTGCCCACGACGGCACTGCTGTAAGGGAAGAAGGGCAAATCATCCACTGTAAGTAGAGAACAGAGGAGTTTATCAAACCACACACTTTGAAGTTTTGGATAGATAGCAATCTGTGAAGAAAGAAGGGCTCCCAAAAACCGGTAACACAGTGATATTTGTTCAAACATTAACCAATCAAACAGCCAAAAACCCATACACAAGCTTACCTTTTGGTGGGCATATTGTTCTTCTGGTAAGGGTTCTGGAGTATTCTCGGGTGGCATTCCATCACCTTTAGCAGCAAGCTGTCCAGATAGTCTTCCAGCTCTTTCACCTTCTGCTTCTGGTAGCTAACCTCGTTCTCGAGGTTGTGTGCAATCTTCATCATATCTTCGCGCGTTTTGCCTTCATACTTTGCGAGGATCTCGGGTGAGACTTCCGTCACGAGTTTGCTCTGACGTAGGCCGGCCAGCGTGGCTATCTGATCGCCCGTTCCATTTTCGCCTCCGATTATGATCCGCTCGTGGTGATGGTGGATCTGCTGCTGAAGCTGGGGATGATGTTTGGCCGTGCCATTGAGATGCTTTTTGCTGGATAAATTTTCCATGGATTCCGCTCGGTGATCTTTGATGAAGTGTTTAAGCTTCTTGGTGAAAGATTCTTTCTCTTGCTTTGGCGAGGGATGGTTGATAGACTTGCGGCTGTTGTGCACACTGCTACTAGTGATGCTCGGATTGTCCATGATGAGTTTGTCGTTGACTTTGGAGATATCCTGGGAGCCGGCCCGTGGAAGGGGCTTAGGTTTGTCATCATCCTTGTGGGATTTATCGTTTAGTATCGGTGAGGTTGGCGCTGTTACGGAGATGGGGGCAGGTTCATCAGAGTGTTTGACTGGTGACTGATCTTCTTCCTGTTCTTCCTGCTGGACAGATAGCATTACGCGAGAGCTCTCCCATGACCTCCGTTTAAGCGAATCTGTGCTACCAATTTCTAAATGCTTTCCATATAATTTCTGTTCCCATTCGTCCACCTTTGCTGGTGCTTCGCTTTCCCCTTCTGAGGCAACACGGGGTGGTTTAGAAGGTGGAAGAGTAACCCCTTTGTGTTTTCTGGTTTCATCGGGAGTCGAAGAGCTAGATGGAGTTGCCGATTTCGGTAGAATGTGTCCAGATACCTGAGCACTATGGGCTCGAGTGTTCAGCGAACTTCCAGAGCTCTTGTGCGAAAGATTGTCAAACACAAATTCGTCTTCGTCCTCGCTGATGACCCCTGGATCAGCATCGCCAAACGTTTGTCTGGATAGTCTAGACTGAAGGCCGCTGGGTGTACCAATGCTAGAATAACTCCCTGTAAAGGAAGAATCATCTGGCCCAGCATCGCCATCCTTGTGTTTCTTTTTTCCGATCCCACTTATGTGAACCTTGGAGCCTAATGATTTTGCAAACTTCTTCAAACCCTTGCGCTTTTCAATTGCCCCAATACTCAACAGCGATCCACCCACGTTCGAGGCCAGATTACTGATCGAGCTCTTGCTCTTTTCCTTTTTGCTCAGATCCGTCAAGGAACCGGCCTTCACGGTAAAAGCGATCCGAACTTCCAGCTCACCGCGTTCCTTTTTCTTCTCCTTACCGGGTTTGCTTTGCAATTTGAACCAGCGGGATCGAGGCCGCTCGTAAACGTCCATTTCATTCAGTGGCAGCACTACCTGGCCCAGAAACTCATCGATTCCGAGGCTGTTGTGGTGCAGTGCCGTCAGTACCAGTTCGGCTCGATTGCCTTGGGTCGGAATTTGACTAAAATGGAAAAGAAACAATAAGTGATTTTAGTATTTGGGCGGAATAATCGAGACGCAATCGCTCTGTTCACTACTTACAGCTCGCATTCCTCGTGCCACTCGACCGATTCCACCGCCTTGTCCTTGACGGAGGTCTGGTACTTATCCTTCCCTAGGGCGATGATGACGAAACAGTTGTTGGTTCCATGCTTGCCTTTGATGAGCAGTCCTTTGGCGCGTTGAACTGAATTTGTTCCACCATAAATAAATTTGATTGGATTGGTTGCGGCGATAACGATAAGGAGATTTCCATCAAGCGCGCAGCAGCAGATAACGAGATGATTATGAAACGAGAAAGGGAGATAAAGAGGCAAAATTTAGTATAAAATTTTCCAAGATTTATTATTTACTTTTTTTTCATTAGAGATCTATCGCGCTAAACTGAAAAAAAAAGATAGAGGTGATAAGGTAAAAGGCAGCTTTTCCAATCCCTGAACATCTACATAAATACAATCGTAATCTCTTCAAGTGATGTTTGGCTTGATAATTGGCGACTCTAGCAGACCGTGTGAGCTTTCAAACCATTATTCATCCAGCCATTATTCATACAAAAGAAACACCTTCAATATTGCACCTTGTTTGAAGACGCAGAGGGTAGAAAAAAGAAACAAAATAACAACGCCCCACAAACGATGCGTCACCATCGATAAACCAGCAGCGGACTCCGGCTTAAGTATGTTAAGTCAAATATGATGGTTATGAGCATTTGACTTAACACAAACGATCATAACCAACCGGGAGGCATCCGCCTCAAAAATCATAAGAGAGAAAAAAAAAACTTCAAAAATACCAGTCACATTACCCGGCGTTACCGTTCCGTGACGTGTCGGTTGGCCGGCTGTTCTTCGCATAACGATAGATTGAACGATCGACCGGTCACCACCACCTAAAGGCGTTCAAGGCCGAGTGCAATTAAAATCGGACCGATCGATCGAGTACCTCCACCCAGATACCTGTGCCTGTTCCACGGGTGGTGGCTCTTCTTCACGATTTCCCTCCCACAGTGGTATGCAATTTGTAAAAATCTTTTAAATACCAGATCTAGTTTAATTTAAAACTAAGAATATTTTGACTAAATCTTAATTCATAAAGAACTTACGGACTACCGATCAAATAATATTCGTTATAAGAAGATGAACGATTCAGGTGTAATCGATAAGAGCCACAAAGTTTTTCTCACAAAGAACCAGTACTCATTTCTAGAAAAAAATATAGACATCTTAGAGTAGACGATTTACGTGAATGGCCAAGATTTTGCCGATTTTGCCCCGTTCGATTGTGTTTGAAATGTTTAAGATTATTTGATCACAAGTTCACTTTCTATTTAGGATAGACTGTTAAGAATAATGCTGCACTAGAAGAGTTGCACATGATTTCTCGATCGAAATTAGTGTCCGATTTGATGAGTCATGAGTGCAATCATCACATAACGATCCATTACAACAAACCAGACAGGAAATCTGCCATGTCGAGCTATCTACCAAAGCTTTCATTGAGATCGTGAGTTCAACTCAGCTCAGCTCCCTTAAAAAAATGGGTCAATTCTAAAGCTGCTATTAAGTCACGCGAGAATCGTTTGAAACCGAAAGGTTATGCAAGGGGTATAGGCTTCACTGCGATAATACAAAACAGCGCAATCATGACCCACTACTGGTAAGATAAAAGCAGCTCGCGTACGAACGATCACCCGCACGATCGCAACTGGAAACTGCGCGAGAAAGGTTTTTTTTTGTTTCCAACCAACCGGCATTGTGCGGAGAAAATCTGCATTTAGATGGGTGAACACGACTTGAAGTGACGTTTTGGATCACTCATTTCGAAATGACTTACGTAGTAGATAAACTGTCTTAAAACATGAATTAATCATAAAATGAAGAAAAACAAATAAGAAGACGTTTTTCTTTAAAGTTTTCATTTGCTTCATCTTTTAAACATATGTCAGTTACATTCTTAACAAAGCAATGCGCATATGTTTCGATGAATAACAGCAAAACAAGCCTCCAAACATTAACTCGTTTCACGTTCAAGCTGGGCCCACGATTTAATTCGTTGTTAACTGTTATTTATCGATGGGTGTGAGTTTAAGTATCGGTACACAGTTAGAATCCATTCGGAATTCATTTGGAGGGCTCTCGTCGGTGTGCCCCACAAAACAACAAACCAGAGTTGTTTTGGATTATTTTACGAGGCTCTTCATTCATACATGCTTCCAGCAGCCAGACCTTCCATCGCTCACGTTCTTGTTCACACCTTAAATTCGGTTTCTGAACAATATGTCTTTCAAGTTCGAACACGCAGCGAAGAAACCGACTACCAAAACGATTAATAAAATGTCTGACTCGGTTGTTTAAATGAGATTACACAACGGATTTTTTTCGTAACTTCTTCATTTGAAACGGCTCAGCAACGTAAATTGAAAAAAAAAATAAACTAGAGGAAAAATCTGGTGCATTCTGGGGATTTTTTTTTCTGAGAATTGGTTCATTCTGAGATTTGATTTAGGGTATTTGTCATTCAGGGGAAAAATCATTCTGGGCAAAAGTTTTCAGATTACCGGGATACAATCGTTTCTCAACCGATTTTTATATTTTTTTTATTGTTTTATAGTGCTTTTCTTGTGCATATACATACTTGTATTGCGAAAACCTTGCGTTAACATACTCAAAATCCAATAGTACAAAGTCGCATTTAGGTGCTAGAATATTCTCACAAAATGTATTTAGTTTGTAAGTTTAAAAAAAGAGAAATTTAAAATTTTCTTCAAAATTTCTGTCGTATTTTGTAAATCTAAAGATGTCCAAATGTTACTGCCAAATTTTCCTACTCTGAATGGAACAGCTCTGGCGGTTGATTTATTAAAAAGTACGATTTCTACATCACTTTTTTACATTTTTTGTAACCATCATCTAAAAATAAAAAAAAAATCAATACGTGCAACATATACAGCTTCTAACTTCAGTTTCTTTGGCTCAAAGTGAATTTTTTTCGAGCACCTTATAACTGATTTACAGCCCTTTTTCCAACGCATGTTTTTGAACAAAAATGTTCTTCGAATTTTAATAACGTTAAAATGATAGATTGAAGCTGAATATTGTCTATAATAGTTATAATAGTGTTTTCGTTCATTAGCAGTGGCAACCTAGTTATCCACGAGTTTTACCCTAACTGCTGTCATTGTGTTCGTTTATCAATCAGAAGTCCACCAGTTTTGTCCAAGTTTTGCCCCACAAGCAGGCGGTTGCGCCCCATATAAGTTGTCAGTGTTAGGTGTAAACATGAGGCTGAGTGTGTGTAGCAATTCTGTTTGTTTATTCAGAAAAAAGTTTTGCCCCTCGCCGTTGGAGAAAACGAAAACGGCATTATGAACCATATTTCAGACATTTTTTATTATAGCTTTCCAAAACTATAAATTTTGTGAAAAAAAATCGGTTCAGAAACAACAAAACACAACCTGAAAACATCTGAAAAAAAATAGGCAAGGTAGTCCTTCGGACAAAAAATACGACGCTGCCAAAATTTTGCATATTCAAGCCCTGAAGGTAGCTATCACCGAAATGAAGTGCCCAGATTCTAAATGATCATACACGGCACTCTCCCAAATAAACGCAATTCAATCAATCAATCTTAATGATCATATAGCTTTATAGCTAAGTTATCTAGCAATCGCGTGCAGTTGCTCTGGCGACCATCAAAAAATGATTTAGCGAGAGTCAACAATGTTGCACATAGATTTTTTTATGGCAAATCGCTGATTGGTTGAATTTCGCGAACCGACCATAAACATTTTGTGGCCCAAAAAACTGACCTGTGCAAAATTTCAGCTCATTCGGACTTGATGTAGAGGTGCCTCAAAGCGCTCAAAGTTTCGGTTTTTTTTACCTTCGAAAATAACCAATAATTTTTATGCCGAAAGACTCAGAAATGCATAAAATGTCGAGATCAAGTAGTAACTCGAAAAAAAATTTTGCAGAAAAAGTGACTCTCTAGAACTTAGCCGTATTTCAGAAAACAAACTCAGTACCAGAAAGGCGATTTCTAGCCAATTTTTTTTCCTAGATTACACTAGATCTCAACGTTCCATACATATCTAAGTCATTTGGGATCACAATTAAAATTTTAATTTTTTTCGATTTTCTTTGCCCCCCCTCCCTTTGGTGATTTATAAGAGTCAAAAAACCGACAACCCTGTTCATTCCGGATGACGTTCAAACAGCTGAATTCTGCCGTGTATTGTTCTTTACAGTTCAACTTTAAACTCTGTGTATCGTGGACTCCAGTTTTAAAAATTTTCGTGAAAATGAGAACCATTTTCACAGAAAAGCGCAAAAATATCGTTTGCGAAAATGGAAGAAGTAAGCATTGCAGCGGTCCGAAATGCGATTAGGAAGTATGGTGAGTAATCTGGGTAGAAACAGGGCCCGGTGGACAAAACTTTGGACCGGGAAATCATGCGTGTTTACTCCTATAGGAAGTCTGCCTAAGTTCGGGATGTGCTAAAAAAGTGGGATTCCTCTACGCACCGCCCATTGTGCCAAGGTAAGATTGGATCCAGAGACATATAAAGAGCAAAGGAAGCCGAAGTGCGGTGAAAAACAAGCTGCTTCTGTCAAACCAAAAAGTCAAGAACGTACCGAAGGAGATGAATCAGCCAAATCGTCCCCAAGCGAGACCGATTTAAATTTTTTGGGACCATACAAAGCTAATGTGCATGCAGTCTTCGATCAAAAATTCGATCACTGGCCTACGATTGTTTGGAATCTAAAGCGGGCCACAGACTACACAACATTTGTACAAATACGATGAAATTCGATGAAATTTTGTCGCTGTGAACACGATTTGCATCGTGTATGGCACTGCTTGAATGAGCGCCCAAACGGTTGGAGTAAAATCGGTCGGAATCGAAATATTTTGTACAAACCATCCTCCCAGCCGGGGTGGAGATGGTTTTTTTGTTGTTGCTGTTTTCGCCAGCAATTGTTTTTGTTCGCGTGAAATATGTTTGTATCGTGTGTGGGCGAGCTTAGAATCAAACAATCGTCGTGTAATCATCGAATTTGTACAGGCCATTTGTGTAGTCTATGGCCCCCTTAAGAAGATTATAGAGAACATAGAAACATAGAAAAAAATTGGAATTGCTACTAAATTGTGTCTTAACTTCTCATTTCAAATCGTACTTAGACATAATGTGACACCCTATACTTAATAGTAGTTTATTTATCTGATTGTTCTGATTATATCTGATAGTTCTGTGAAAAACCTAATCGTTGTGAAATGAGCAGATTTTTTTTCTATCGCGATTTTGCGTTCAATTCAATTTCAACTAAGACAGCAGTAACGTCGAATGAAACTCACTCAAAGTCTGACCTGTTGTGGCGCATCTTCGTCACAAGTCACAACGCAACGGGTGCACAATGTTTGTGTTGGTCACGTTTGCCAACAGGCGGGGACCACCACCAGCAGTAAATAGTTTGTTGCTGCTGGCCTTTCGGAATAAGGTATATGTACTTATAATTCTATAAACGGGTGCGCGCCTTTGTCCGGTCGTCTTTCTGTCGGGCGATGGTGTGATTTAATTTCTCCTTTCGGATGATAAATGGTGGGAGAAATACGAGCCGTTTCGGGGTTCAGTGGCATTTCTATCCAATTGTTGTCCATTGAGGTATAGGTATGTACTTTCCGAAGCATATTTTCACACCGAGTGATGGTAGCTGCGGAACTGTCTTCAAAACAGAAAAAAGGCGTCTCATCATAACATTCTAAATTTATCATAACAGATAAATCAATGAAGTTGCGCAGTTTTTTCATAAATGACGAACGACCTTTAGTTGACTTATACCTAGTCAGTAGACTGGCCCAAATTTGTATGGGATAATTTTTAAAACTTTTTTTTTTCAACGCGGCACCCCCTAGATTGATGAATCTAGGTGAAAAAATGACTTTCTGAAAGTTTCAGGTCATTTGGCAGAAACACGAGCTGGCGCAAAGGACTTGAAATTTGTATGAAGATGTTCGGTAAAATGTATGAAAAATCGACATACTTTCACTCTTTGTGTTCTAAAATATGTTTCAAGTGTGCTAGAA